>NW_021940917.1:16228667-16390980 GCF_001715985.3 Manacus vitellinus
GACGGGCAGAGGCTCGGGAAGGGAAGGGGCAGCGTTTTGGGGAGCACGCAAAACCCTAGCTGGGATGCTGGGCCCAGGGAATTGCGGCAAGACAGGTCTGGAAGGAGAGGCTGCAAGGAGAGCTGGCAGGAAGTTTGGAAGGATTTGCAGGGAGCTGCTGCTCCCGCAGGGCAGCAGGGCGTGGTGATTTATCTGTATTTCCTGGAGTCCTCAGGGCCTCCGCTCGGCCTGACCGGAGTGGGAAAGCCGTGCAAGGTCATCCTTGTCAGTGGAGTTGGGACGGGATGGAGCCTTACCTGGCCCACTCCAAGTACGCACCACCTCGCACCACTGGGCAGAAGTACTGCGTGTTGGGCACCACAGACACAAGAATGAAGCCATGGCTCAGTGCAGTACCCTGGGTCAGTAGGTACAGCACACCCATGCTGTGGGTCAGTTCAACCTCAGAATAATACCTAAAAATGTGACGATTTACTACTCTTTTACTAGGGCAGGGGGTAGGGCAGCATTCAGTGGGTCATCAGGGTCTTACCTTTTGCCATGCACAGGGTAAGACGTGGTGTTAAAGGTACTGTTCAGCTCCAGGGTGTGCCTTGAGCAGATATTCACCGACACAGCAGTGGGCAGAATTCAGCTCCTTCCCCTCCTGGTGCCCCTTTTTTTGGCTGTACTGCTGGAGGCACAGAAGGTGCAGAGGGTTTGCAGAAGATCCTGCCTGATTTGAGAAGAGCTTAACTGGCAGCCTGCACTGTTGCACCCACACAGACCTTCAGAAGTGAGGCCTGTGCAGAGCAGAACTCACACAGCAGGGTTTCATGTGATCTTTTCCTAAAGAGGCCTTTCTGATGTTTGAGGGGAAGGGATGAACTGATGTGGCAGTGGAAGCAGAAACAGGATAGTTTTTTTGGCTTTAGCTGCGAGAACCGCAGTGATAGTTCTACAGCAGGCAGTGGGTTGGGGATCCATCTGTCTTTGTCAGGGTTGTGAAACTTTGTGATTGGGATTAGAATGGGGGGAAAGTTGGCAGGCAAACCAGCATAAATTACGAGGGGCATATCTCTGAAAGAGAGGAGTTTAAAAATAGCAATTTATTAAATGTTTTGTGTGTGTTTCTGCTTTTTGAGCTTTCAGAATACCCACATTTTCAAACTTCTCTGTGTTGAGTGATAGAGTCTTATCTTTCTACCGTCCCTTTTTTTCTTTTTTTTTTTTTTTTGAGATGAAACTGGAATTTGCAACTTCAGTTGCCAGGAGCTGGGATTTTCACACAGTAATATTCAGCATGCAGCAAAACAGTAGGGCTCTGTGAAAACTAAAAAAAGCATCAGGGAAGGGAAAGAGTTATTTGAGGAGAGGCAGGCCAGCACAGATGTAGATTACTGGGAAAGGGGAACTTGTTAAATTGAAATGTTCTTAGATGTGGGGAGAGTTTGTGTGTGTATACTGTGTCATTACTTTCTCTAGGCGTTGGACACAGAGCATCTTGCACAAGCATTCCATATTCTCGTGAAGAGAAGTCCCAGAAGACCACAGTATAGTAAGTCCCAAGGCCAGGTAGTTGTGTGCTTTCTCCAGGAACATTTTCAGATCTTGCTCAGGGAAGGAGAGTCTTCCACTGCTCCCCTGTTAATGCGTCTGCTGAAAAGCAGCAGAGTTTGACATCTGGAAACTCAGGAATATAGGTGCTCTCCTCACACAGGACTGACCTGTGGCCATCAGCATTTCTCTGCGCTGACTGCAAGGGTGAGAGGATGTGTTACCCTGCTCAGAGAGGATCTCCAGGATGACCACGGGGAGAGTAGATGAGGGCCATGTGAGCAAGAGCACTGTTTTGTGCAGACTGCTTCCTGGGTACCTGGCTCAAAATGTGGCTCTGGCACCTGTGGAAAGCTATGGGTAGACATCAGACTAACCACTGAGCTTGAGGAGCAGTCTTTGTTGACACTCTACTCTTTTTCAGCAGCAGTCACCATGAAGAGCAGTAAGGATGAAATGGGAAAGCCCAGCAGCAAAGGCTGAAGACTTCAGACAAGCTGACCTTCCCAATGCCAAGCTGTACCTGCTCTGGCTGACCTGGTAGTGCAGTATGATTAGGATGAAGAGGAGGATACTGTGGGCATCTTGCTTCTGTTTTGCGGCTGCCTTTTTCCTTGTGGTGACACTCCAGGTACAGGGGCAAGGGGGTGGGGTATGCATGAGATTGCTGTCAAAGCAGGACACAGTTCTATCAGATGAGAGAGAACATTGAAGGCAACAGACATTTTATGTACTAGTCTGTGCTTTAACAGGAGTGTTTACAGAAGCTCTGTCAGCAACACTGGCCTGGTGGCAATAGCTGACTCCAGAAGTGACATTACACAGAGAACACGTCTCTTGTAGAGCTCCTTGGATCTTGGAGGAATTTCTCAGGAGCGTTGGAACATACTATGCCATGTTGCGTTGCCTCCATCCAGCATTGCCTCCCTGTGTTTGAACTCATTAGGCAGGGGAGGCAATGCTGGACCCATGGAGACATGAAAACTTTATGGTTTTTTTAACAACTACTAGGAGAGACTTGGCTACTGAATGGCCGTCCTTTGTCCTGAGCGTTTTCCAGGGAGAAAGCAGAAGTTGTGTTGTTAAATCATATCTGATGTGGCCATATCTCAGTATAGAAAGGTGTTTCCTGCCTCCTCGTTACAAATTCAAAGTAAAGCTTTTGCTGTTCTGACATAAGATCACCTGGGCGGTGGCTGCAGTCAGTGAAATGCATGTGATTTGATTGACAGAAACTTCACGTACGGACTTAGTGCTTGATGCTTAAATTCTGATTTGTCAGGCAGATGTCCTGGCTGGTGACAGTGACATGTTGTGATGTGTGTATTTATTTCCCTGAAGGTTATCACCGAACTGGGCAATTCAGAGAACAAGGTGTCAGTTATCTCCAGTTTACACAGCGGCCCATTAAGGCCTGTGGAGGGACACACTTTTCAGCTTAAGAAGCAGGAACTTCACAGCAGCTTCAAGGCAGAGTCTGACGTTAATCACTATCCTGTCCTGCTCTGGTGGTCTCCCCTGACTGGAGAGACAGGAAGACTCGGTCAGTGTGGAGAGGATTTTTGCTTCTTTACTATCAACAAGACCTACCAGCACGATCAGATGACAAGGGCTTTTTTGTTCTATGGTAAGAATATTTCTTTTTAAAGGAGTAGCTTTCTCTCCTGCTTAGTTATTTTCCTTTGGAGATTAAATATTCTAAGTGACAATGACAGAACAGGAAATTTATGCAGCTCGTTGGACTAAATTTTGCCTGGTGCTAAATACCATCCAGGGATGCACATTCTCAGTAAAAGTACTCTGAAAACTGGCTGTGCACGTTCTGTGGGATGACTGATGCCTTGTCTCATACTGCTTTCCAATCACATGTACTCCCTGTTCATGGGAGAAAAGACAATTAATTTCATGTAGTTGCCAAGGCGTTTAAAGACAGTCTGAGATCAAGCCAGCTTTTTCCAGTCTTCTGGCTTGTCACCCCTAGCAGAGGTTCTGCAAGGCCTTTGTTGCACTTGTGCAAGTCTTTTGTCTAAAAATGATGCCCTTGCTGGTAACAGTGCAACTCCCCTGCCTCATGTGCTGAGAGATTGCTAGCAGACTGTAAATGGGAAGTAGTGAAAGAAACCTATTGATTCTGCACAGGGGGCAGCAACTAGTGCAACCTTCTGAGCTGCTCTGGCTCTATCAGAAACTTCCCACTACATTTACTGTAAGGTTAATCTACAAAACACAAAAGATGCATCTTTTAAAAGTAGACCTTACTTCATTAGTTTTGTTCTTTTTCCCCACGTGGTTGCTTTTGAAAGAAAAAAAAAATGAATTTTAGGCAGAAAAATAAATTCAATTTTTTCCTCTGACTGGTAGGTTCAAATCTTTTGTTTGGAAACAAAACAAAATAAAACAGGGTCCTGAATCTCATTCACTCAGTCAGAATACAGGTGAACTGGAAATATAGGAAAGAAGGGCCTTTTGCTTGATTGTTAACAGTGAACCAAAAACTTCTCATGACTAATCTTTTCAGACCTCCAAGTAGGTCAGCTTTGTCTATTGATAATGTAGTGGTCAAGCATGAAAGCAAAGGAATAACAGCAAAGGAATGAGAAGCTGACCCAATTAAAGACAAGGAAAGCTGGATTGCATCACAGGAAGCTGTGAAGTCTGGTGATTTTGGTCTCTGATAGTAATTTTGTCTGTCTGTTTCAGCATTAAAAAGACTGTTATTCTTCATTTTTAGCAGGCTTGTGGACACAGTATACTTTCACTGGGCAAAAGACTTTTCCTGTAGTGTTTCTTTTTCTTCTTTTTCTAGTGATGGTGGCTATCTGTGACTGTGTAAAGGAAAGTGTCAAAATATGCAAAATTGTAACTTATTTTTAAACCACAGTAAATGACCTCACAACGCTAAAACCCAGAGAGTGTGACTTTTTCTCTCTGTCTCTCTTTCTCTCTCCATCCCTCTTTCTCCCATCCCCACCCCCACCCCCTTGATGCACTGAGCTGTGACCCTGCAAAAAGGCATGTCTTACTGTTACAGACTTTCCCTCTGAACAGCCTGCTGAATGAAAACTTGAATATCTGAATTTCCATGCTATGGCTGGATCAGAGCACAGTTTCCCCTTCCAAAGAAAGTGCTTTAATTTTGGTCAGTAGGCTAGTAAAGAGAAGAATGATCCAAAGATTAGGAAAAATACCGTGCAAAAAATGTGGGGTTCGGATGTTTTCCAGCACAGCTGCTTTGCTAGGAACACCAACTTTTCTACATCTTGTCCTGGCTTACAGTCCTGGCCTGGGAAGCCCCTGGGTGTAGGCGATGCCTTTGGCAAGTGCCACCTCCTCCTGTTTGTAAATGAGGTGTGGCATCCACTTGCTAGACTTTGTCTCTGCTTTTGGGAGGGGTTCCCAGTTCCACCTTTTCAGTGTCCCATAATTCACAGAGTGTTGTGTTCAGCGTGAGCTACCAATTCGACTGAGTCAGCATGAGCTGGATCTGTCAGAGCCTCAGGGGTGTTTTTCCTAAGGGAGGAGGATGTCCAGCTGTTCTGTGCTGGAGTGTTGTGTGCTGGACCATGACTCCTGAAGGAAAGATGTCTCCTAAAATGTAGAATTTCTCGTAACAGCATGTATCTTTCGCTTCTGCACTTTGCCACGTACCTAAGATTTACAGAGTAATAGTTTGGAAGTTGAAATTGCTCATAATTCTAGTCTTATAGTGCTTTTTTTTTTATCCCATTGTATGCTCCTTTATTTCCTTTGTCTCATGGGATAGGGAACATGCAGATGGTATCTTCCCTTTAATAATTTTTGTTTTCTTGCTGGACTGGGATCGATTAAGTGCTGTATTAGAGTCTGTCATTCTGATGTGCCCTGATCTGTACTGTGTCCAGTTCTGGGCCCTCACTTAAAGAAAGATATTGAGGTGCTGGGGCATGTCCAGGGAACGGCAGCAGAGCTGGGGAGGGGTCTAGAGAGTAAGTCCTATGAGGAGTGGCTGAGGGAGTTGGAGTTGTTTAGCCTGGAGGAGTCTCAGGGGAGACCTCATCACTCTCTACAACTGGATTGTAGCCAGGTGGGGATGACATCTTCTGCCAGGCAGGGAGAAGTAACAGTATGAGAGGACATGGCCTCAAGCTGCACCAGGAAGGGTTCAGGTTGGACATTAGAAGGAATTTCTTCATGGAAAGGGTTGTTTAATGTTTGAATGGACTGCCCAGTGAGGTGGTGGAGTCACTGTCCCTGGAAGTGTTCACGAAATGACTGGACATGGCACTTAGTGCCATGGTCTAGTTGACAAGGTAGTGATCAGTCCAAGATTGGACTCGATGATCTCAGAGGTCTTTTCCAACCTAAATGATTCTGTGATTCTATAGTGCATTTTTTCTTTAGGTTTCTCCTTTGCCTAACATAACTGTCTTCTAGTTAGTAAGTTTTACATGTTGCCTTTTTGTCTTTCTCTCATTCTTGCCTGCATTTTCCCTTTCTCTTCTCTGCAATGCTACTTTAAAGAGGGAGAACCCTTGCAAGAGTCCGAGCTGAAGTGCTATGGTTTCACCCCACAGCATTTCATTATTGTCAGTATGCACTGCTGCTTCTCTTCTTGGCATCACTTAGAATGAAGTATTTTCAAAACCAGATAGACCTTATAAACTTCTCCATGAGAATTTGATTCACTTTCAGTTTTTGTCACCTTCTTGTATCACTATAATACATCAAAAACAGAATAAGCAAATAGCATTTTGCATTGAATGGCACAGCCCTTCATCCTACTAGTGTTGAGGGCTTGGGACTAGTCTTGAGTGGAAAATGGAAGGTCAAATACTTCATCATCATGACCAGGCTTCGTGAAGGAAGATTTGGGAAGGGCTCTACCCATGTTTGTTGCAAGCACGTTGGTGGCTAATGAGGCCAATACGAGATGAGCACGTCCTATTGCAAAAGGCACAGCAGAAAGACTCCTTAGATGGTATCTTCTGCAAGACGTGGTTCTTTCTGTGTTGTCTTTTCTCCTCGAGAGTGATCCTGCTGCGTTCTCAAAGGCATCAGCAGTGTTACAGATGGTGTGTCTCCAGACCTCCCGACTGGAGGCCAGAGTAGACCAGTTATGTTGATCAATGTGACCAAGGCCCAATGTTGTTTCAGGGAGTCCTTGTGTCTTCTCTTCAGGGCTCCTCTCTTGCAGCAGCCGGTGGCAAGTTCACCATAAAGCAGGATCTTAGGGAGGCGGTGGTTGGTCCTTCATCCTGGAGACGTGCCCTGCCCAGCGCAGCTGTGTTCTCAGCAACATGGCCTCAATACTTGTGACTGCTGCTTGTTCTAGAACAGATGTATTGGTCACATAATCTGACCAGTGGATGTTTAGGATTGTTTGGAGGCAGCGTTGATGGAAGCGTTCCAGGAGACGCAGGCGGTGGTGGTAGATGACCCATGATTCGGATCCATATAAGAGAGTAGACAGCACTATGGCTTTGTAAACACTTGAGTGGAAAATGGAAGGTCAAATACTTAGTGGCCCTGAAAAAGCCCATCTGATGCCCTTGAAGGATCTTGCCCTATAGGAGGTTTTTACTGACAGCTAGCTTTTGTCTTCACTGCAGTAGTGAAGTCTTACGTTGGTTTTATAAGGTCATCCTTGGAGTCATCTTGGCAGGCTCATGCAGCTGCAAAGGCCACTGGGTGTTTTTTTATTGTATTTTGGTTTTTAGATCAATGTTCTGTGTAAGAATTTTGCTAGTACCCTCTTTTTTGCCATCAGTGATTTGAAGTCAAGGGTAGAATGGAAAGTGAAAAGTTACAAGTGTGACTGAGATGATGTTATGACCTGCCTCTGAGGCAGGATGAGTGAGCTTTTGTTTATAAATCCCCTGGGGTGAATTAGAGTGAAATGAAACTGAATGACTGGTGTGTATATATGAGCCAAGTTTATTTTAAAACAGTTTAATTGCAGTGGAAAGGAGGTATGTGGCTGTTTTGGCTCTTTTCGGTATAAGTATAAAAATTTCATGAAGAAAAAAATGTAAGGAAAAGAAAGGAAGAGAAGGAAGAGATAAGAGTAGATAGTGGAGAGGAAAGATGGAACCTCTGGTGGATCCAGTGATGAGACTTGATGGTTGCAGTTTTGATGTCCTTCATAGGGGTGATGGTCACAGTCTTTATCTGTTGGGGGTGGGGGCCCTCAAAACAGAGAATTCATCTAGGATGGGAACTCCTAGATCCCTCCCCAGGATGGGAATTCTTTGTGTCTGATGCAACGCTATGAGGCATGCTCAGTCTTCTGCTGGAGAGTTCCTGAAAAGAGTCAGGAGTGCTTTTGGGTCCTTGGTGGCCTATAGCCCCCTCTAGGATATGACTGCTGTTTGACCCTGCTTCTTGTGTCTGCACAGCTGTGCAGCAGAAGTTGGCATCAGGAAAGTATTACCCCACCTCCACAGAATCTGCCTCTTACCCGGCCGTTCCCCTTAGTTGCTTTGAGAACAACTTGTTTAAGACATCATGTTCCCAATTGTCCTAGATGCAGTCAACCACGGAGTTTGCTAAACAAAGGTTAGAGTGCCACAGATGGTAGAGTAGCTTGTCCAAAGATAAGGATCTGTGGTCTTTTCTAAGACAGCTGTTCAGTATTTGTTTCAGTTTTTTGAACTTCTCTTGCTTGACAATACACGTTAAAAGTTTTCTGTATTCAGTGCTTTTACTTAAATGGAAAACAGATACATTTAAAAGACAGTGAGGAAGTATCTGGACAGAGATTCAGCAACTTTGCATTTAGTCTGCAATAAGACTAAGTGTACAAGTGTAGTGCAGTGGTGCTGAAGGGAGAGTAAGAGTCAGATTGATGAGCTGATATTTTCAACTCGGTTTTGCACAGACCAGGCTTTGAGAAAAATCTTCTAGGTTTGTCCTAAGGCTTCTACCACAGTTTTCCTAAGTTATTCTATGGTTGTCTGTTTTTAGATTTAAGACATGGTTCTTCTTCTATTATTGGCATTAGTTTGGGGAGCTGTCTTCTGCCAGAAGCTACTTCTTTATGTATCTGGAAGGCAGCTGTGGTACATCACCTCTTAATTTTCTCTTTGATGAGTTAACAGCTTGGCTTTCAAAGTCTCTACAGTACAATGTCTTTCCAAAACCTGAAGTCGTTCTTGTACTTTTTCTTCTTAGCCCTTTCCAATATTTTAGCATCCCTTTTGTTGTTTTGCTACTAGAACCAAATTGAGCCTGCAGGAACCATGTCCTCACATCATAGAGGAAGTACCTCTGTTCTCCTATTTAGAGATCCAGGAGATTATTAAGCATCTCAACTAGTCTCATTTAAGTGCATGAAAATAAAAAATTCCTAGTGATCCTTTGAAGTGAGAGGCCTTTAAACTAATATGACATGAAAGGAAAACACATCTAATATTACATACTGATCCTCCCTTTCTAGATTCTTCTGCTGAGAAATTCAGTTTTATCTGGCATTACACTCTTGTGTCTTTGCATGATTGCACTTTTTGAAACAACTGCCTTTTGATGTCAGAAATGTGATGGTTGTAGGGCTGGTACTAAATTAAAACTAGATTTCTTTGTCATTGTAGTGTCACATGACAGATAACAGAATGAACACTGCTTTTTTCTAGGTACCGACTTCAGCATAGACAGCTTGCCCCTCCCTCGTAAAGAATATCATGATTGGGCCCTTTTCCACGAAGAGTCACCAAAAAACAACTACAAACTCTTCCACGAAGCAACCATCACCTTATTCAACCACACTGCAACATTTAGCCGCCATTCTCACCTGCCACTGACCACTCAGTACCTTGAGGGTGTGGAGGTCCTGAAGTCCTTGAGGTTCATGATCCCCCTGCAGATGAAAAACATCCTGAGGAAGAGACTTGCACCACTTGTGTACGTGCAGTCCGACTGCGACCCCCCTTCTGATCGGGACAGCTACGTGCGTGAGCTGATGTGCCACATCGAAGTGGACTCTTATGGGGAATGCCTGCATAATAGAGACCTTCCTCAGCATCTTAGAAATCCATCTGCCATGGACGATGGGGACTTTTTAAAAATACTGGCACAGTACAAGTTCATTCTTGCTTTTGAAAATGCTATTTGTGAAGATTATATCACAGAAAAACTCTGGCGGCCGCTGAAGCTGGGGGTGGTACCAGTGTACTTTGGGTCTCCCAGTGTTGTAGACTGGCTTCCTAGTAACAGGAGTGCAATCCTGGTATCCAGTTTTTCACACCCTCGGGAGCTGGCCCACTATATCAAAACGCTGGATAGAAATGATGAAGAATATGAGTCCTACCTGCAGTGGAAAGTGAAAGGGGACATTTCCAACCCAAGGCTGCTTACAGCAATGAAGGAACGCAAGTGGGGAGTGCAAGATATCACCCAGGACAATTACATTGACACCTTTGAGTGCATGGTGTGCAACAGAGTGTGGGAAAACATCAGACAGAAAGAAAAGGTATGTGTGAATTTGTCATTGTGTCTTGGAGGGGCTTCAAAGTGGCACTAGGGTCAGATTTGTCCCAGGAAGTTCAGCTGCCAGTTTTCTGGCCAGCCGACAGCCACTGGTATTCCAGTGCCATTGTTTTGTGCATCCTCGTGTAAAAAGGTGTTGGCAGAAGGTGTTGGTGTGCAACCAGAGCACGTGTTTCCTCAGACTGCTGCAGGGCTTGAGCTCATACACATTGACAGTTGAGCTGGTGGTCACTTCAGCCAAAGACTTGAATTGTTCAGGAAGGAGGGTTTTTCTCAGGCTGCAGAAAGTAGCCTAACTTGCTGACCTTTTTTAAGATGACCTGAAACATTTGGAAACAGGTTGCCCAGAAAGATTGTGGTATCTCTGTCCTTGGAGGTGTTTTAAGACTCAACTCCATTTTGCCCTAGGCAATTAGATACACCTCTATCTAATATCCAAACACCTGTTTGGAAGAGGGGACTGGACTAGAGAACCCTGTCTTAAGATCTGTCTTGAGTACCCTGTGACTGTCAGGTTCTGCACACATGTGGTGTTCAAAGCTGTAGTGACAACATGCTGTTGTCTGTGGCCACAATCAGTGACTAAACATTGAAACATCCATGTTTAAGCCAGACTCTGTGTTTGTGAGAGGAATTGGACCTCTTCCTCCTAATCTAATCCTTTTGAAATTACGCTGATAGGAGACTAGTTAGTAATGGGTGTCTTACCAGGCAGCCCAGCACTGAGAGCCCAGCAGTCTTGCAGGGGTGACAGCCATGCCACCAGAAGGCCTTTTCAAAGACACCATGAGCTGTTCAGTTGTCTGAGGCTACCAGCTGTGAGGGATTTGGGTGGTATAAACAGAGCATTACTTGGAACTAGACTGAAGCTAAAAATTCTCACCATGTATCTTTCTGAGTTTGTCATTGTAATTGCCACATTCCATGAAGGTTTCCAGGTTTACGTACAAAGGGTCATTAGCTGCTTTTTAAACTCTCCACAAGCTCAGTTACCAGCATGAATCAAAAGTCCCCCTTTTTGTGTCCAGTAATTGAACTGGTCAATGCCTTTGGTATCCTACAGCCAATTAGGCTGTATTTTAGCTGATCACAGTCTGAGCAATGCACTGCGTGGTCAGCCAGTAGAAGGGAGATGAAGGAAACATTTGAAGTTACTAAGGTGAGCTAAAGGGGTGGGAAGTCCAAACTGGTAAGCATTACATTTAACCAGACTTTGCTGTTTGAAGCTGGTGCAAATTTGGACACATATCCTCTCTCTGAATTAGGAATACAACGATGGAAAAGTATGGAATAGTTTAGGTACAGGTATTCCTTCCCCATGCTTTTGTGGCTCTCTAGTCAATAAGATGATGAAGAGCTGTTTGCTCTCCTGGTCAGATTCATGGCTTGATTTTTCTCCTTAAAAATATATATATCATTAAGTGTGTGCATATATGAGGTGAAAACTATATAATGATGAAAATATAACTCCTTGCCTTAGAATTTTAGTTTGGATGGGCTGATGGTGTTCATTTGCAGCCAGACCTTATCTGAGATTCAGGCTCTTGTCAGTGTGACTGACCTTGTCCCAGACACTTTGGAGAGGGCTTTCCCTGTGACATCCACAGGGACGTGGTCAGAGCCTGTAGATGGAAGGAAAGTGTGACTGACATGCTTTTGATAGTTTACTAATGGCACTGCACCTTTATTCTCTGTTTGCATGGGTCCCTGAGTAACCCCTCTGATTTGTCTCCATTGGCAGGGATGGCTGCCCCGGAGGTGGGAGGCTCAGGTTAACCATCTGAGCTGCCCCAAACCAGAGGCGTTCTGGTTCTCATCCTCAAACCCTGGCTGGACTTCTCTCCAAAAGCTGTGGATACCAAGCTTCGAGCAATCCAAGAAAGAAGCCTCGGCACTGAGGCACTTGGTGGAAAGGAACAGGAATTTTACAGCTGAAGAATTTTGGATGCTTGTATTCAAAGAATAAACGCAATGACCTGTAAAACAGAGTGAGCTCCTCAGAGGAGTCTGTGAAATTTTCTTTTGTTAGTGACCTTATCATTTAGGATTAATAAGCCATAGCAAGTAGACCTGTAAGACTGAATTTGGTATTTTCAGTGCTCAAGGGTCACTAAGAAATGCTTAACAATAAAATTACCCTGCCAGGTAATATGTGTACATATGTATATATATAAAAATATATATATAATTATTTATATTATTATTAATTGCCATTAGTTCACATGTTTGAACACTAAGGCCCCAGTTGTCAGGGCTCTCAAAGCCCAGCTTTAAGCAGACAGCTAGTTACCATGAAGCAGGTGGATCTCCCTCCATCTTTAGATACATACCAGCATGGCCTCTGGACCCCTTTTTCTGCCATCCAAGGCCCTCCTTTGCTTCACTTATAGCCACGAGCTGGAGAGCATCTGACATCATTGCACTGGTACAGCTTCTGTGCTGCTTTGGAGGTAGAGTAAAAACTTGGGACTGTGTCCCTGGCTAGTTGTTTATTATCAATTTTCCTGGCACCAGCGGGATTAGCAGGGACTTGGCGAGCTTTGTGTCCTGACACAGAGTGCCAATGTAAAGTGCATTAGTGCTTGGCATGAGGAAGCACCATCTGTTAGTGGCCAGGGACAGATTGAATGAAGAATGTGCTGGCTCAGATTTACCCACCATCTTTTGCTAAAAATAAGCAGAACACATGAATATCTCTACTCCCCAGAAATAGTGCTGGCCTCAGTCTGACTTACCTTCTTGCCTTTCTGATGATGTATTTGTATTCTGATGATAGGATTTGTATCATGTATAAACATGGAATTATATAATTGAAAGGGCAAGGATAAAACTGAGAGTCCATTAGTGCTGAAAGGCCTGTAGTAGGCCCAAGGAGAAGTAGGCAAGCAGCCTGCATGTTTTAACAGAGAAAATCTCAAATTACTTTGACAAAGAATAAAATTTCGTGATCTTGGTCATCACTTGCCAAAGGATACACCTTTGCCTGGTATGCAGACTGTTGCAGTTTTTATCCCAAGTACTTTCAACCTCAATCTATGGAGGAGTCAACCTCTACAGGATCTGCATGGCCACAGAGGCAAATCCAGCTAGTAATATAGAGTTCTTCACATTGCCAGAAAGGCAGTTTTTCACCTGTCTGATAATTTCCATGCAATTGTTCCTTGTAGCAGGCTATTTTAGAATTTCTTTCAAACATCTGGCTGTTTTATGGAGTGGTAGCCACATAGTGACAATAGGGAAGGATATGAATAGCATTTACACCAAGAAATTCAGGTGCAAAAGTTACTTACCTTGGAAAAGTTTCCTCACCAGAAATTTCTTCAATGAATAGCCAGTGAATTTTTTTATTACTTTTAAATCTAGCATCAGAAGGAGCAGTTTTGTGGCCACAAACAATATAGTATTGGTCAGTAGTACCAGTCATTGTTTCTACGAGAAATGTACTTAGTTTTGATTACACAAAATAGTCCCACTGAAATTTCTCACCACTAGTGTTTTGCCAATGTGACACACAGCATCTGTGTCTTAAACTCATTTGCAAGTGGTCTGCAGCGCAAATGATATCTAGGATACACAAATGAAGCCCTTCAGGAAAGTGACATTAACACCAGACTTGGAGGCTTCCCTAAACCGAGACCAAGAGCTGGACGTAAACCCCAAAACATTTGCAAAAGGAACTCTTGAATCCCCATCAGTTGCCTTGAATTTCTGTTTCTCCTCCTAGGATGATGAGTATTTGAAACGCGAAGGACTAATTGGTTTGTTTGTGGTGGTTTTTTTGTTTTGTTTTTTTTTTGGTGGTGTTCTGCCTTCTCCTTTGCCAAAAATCTCAAGCCATTTTTTTTTAAAGACCTCAGGAGCTGCATAACCAAAGATTTTTTCCCTTTGTTTCCATGGTGGAATCTGTCAGATCATGAGCTTCCTGAGCAGTCTGGTACAGATGTTATCCAAAGATATGAGGCATATTTATCTCAGTTTTTACTGCATTATTACCCTTCATTTCAGTTTGGTGGAGTGTGAGGGAAAGGAGGACTGAAGTAACTGGTTTGCAGCCCACATTCTGAAGTTTTAAGTGGTCAGCAGCAGGTGTTTCAGAAGAGGTAACATGTTTGTCCACTGCTATACAAAATAGAAAGATGAGTCTCTGGAGCAGTTGCCTGAAGAGGTGCTGTGGTATAACTGCCAGTCATCTCAAAGTACATTCTTTTTACAGGATAAACTCTTGGTTCCCACAAGCTAATTCAGAGCAACCTCACTTTGGCCTCTTTGGCTTTAATCACTCTCTGGAATCTTTTTTCCTGTGCTGGGTGGAGGGAAGTCTTTGTGAACATCACCCTGGGAGACTTATGGCAAGAATTTGTGCAGGCTAATTAAGAGTAAGAAAGACTGACCATCGTGAATTCTAAGTTGATCTCTTTTCTCCCCCTACTGCTCTGAGAAAGAATTAGCAGAAGCGGGTGACCAGTCTTTTTTTTTTTTTTAAATCAGATTTGCTAGCCTTCCTGCCATGTACAGGTATTTAATTCTAGCCAACAGAGGGATCCAGTTTCTTTGACAGACTTATGTATGGTCTAGATGGCACAGTCCTTTCTTTTTCAGTTGCTTTTTGCCTTAGAAAGACAATAGCAAAACAGCTGAGAAAAACTCCATACTTCCAACAACAAGAGCTGATTCTAGATGAATGAGTGCATGCTTCCCAGCCTCTTACACAGTGGTAACAACCTGTCCTGATATCCCCTGTAGTGGCACATAAGGCACAAAAACAGTTCATACTAGGCTTACAATAATATCACTGAACCCATACCCATCAGCTAGCCCAGGGCTCATAGATATTAGTGGCCTCTGATGCTGCAGTGACTTTTGCATTTGAAGTACAAAACCACAAGACCAGTCTGCCCCATCAGAAGATGCCTGGTTCAGCTTGGAGGTGTCTCTGGGAATCCACAACATCTCACTGGTGGGACTGGGAAAGCCTGAGGAAAGAGGTGGTCCTGAAGGTCAGCCTTAGACATGGTCCTGCTCCCTCTCCCTGGGGAAAATTAGGACAGGGGCACAGACAAAAGGGAACAGAGATTGCTTTTATCCTTCCCACACTCTCCTGTCCTCTCTGTCCGGCCTCTGCCTTCTGCCAGCTCCCTCTGATGTACCTGTACCTCCTGTTCTCCATGACATCTGGTTGTGTAGGGAGACAAAAGAGGATTTTTTTTCAGTGCACACATTTGCTCACATTTCTCCGCTGCATTTTCACTGCATCAGAGACCTGAGCCTCCAACTTGTCCTTCTTAGGTTATGGCTGCCTTGGTGCTGTGATGCCTGGGAGCAGGCTGCAGGGAAACAGCTAAGGTGAGCATGAGAAGCAGCTGGGAGGAGCCTCACCTGAGGCCTCCCCTGTCACACCAAGAGCTGCCTCTGAGGTCAAAAGCCCTTGTCCAGGTTGTGCTGTCCCAAGCCCGTTCCTGGTTGCAGTTCTGTCTCGATCTGTTTCGTCCCTGTGGACCTGCTGGGTGATTACTGGTCTGTCGCTGACCCTGCCCTCCACCACCCCCCTGCATTGTGGGGGTGGTGTATCCTGCCTGTGGGGCAGCATTCCCTCCACCCTGGTGGAGATGCTGCCCCACTGGCTCCACTCCCAGAGAACATTTTGTGGCACAGCCTGGGATCCTTCCAGAAGCTATTGCTGGGGGCAAAAGTCCCCTGGGAACACCTGGTCCTGCCATCAAGAGGCTTCCTCCAAGTGCCTAAGAGTTGCTTCACCTCCCGGTGAGGTTGTCTGCAGCAGATGCCCTCACACCACCCCTGGGGTTGCCCATCCCCTGACCATTACCCATGAGCTCTCAATGGTGTCTCAGCAGTGCCCTGTGTCATGGCAGAGAGCTGTGCAGTTGGGCTGTCCTTTGCCTCCCATGCTCTGTCTCCTTCTTGCTTTCTCTCTCCTGCCACGCCACTTGACCTGCCTTTCCCAGACTGGTTCATTTTTGCATATTTGTTTGCTTTAGGAGGGCCTGGTGGTGTGGGTGTTAATACAGCAAATCATATGAGATTGTTGTGCTCAGAATTCATTAAAGGAACAAGGGAGTATTTGCCCCATAAAATGAACAGCAAGCCAATGACTGAAGAAGTGATTAAAGAAATGTAAGGAGGACTGTGTTCATTTCAGTGCAAGACAAACCTTGATCCTATGCTGTGGGTGCACCACTGTGCTTTGCGGGCTTCAGAAGTGAAATCCCAGCTTCTCTCTCTCATCCAGCGTTTACTGAGAAACAAAGCCAAACTCCTGGCGTGTGGCAGGCATTAAAGAAACCCAGAGCTGATAACACACGTTTGCAGAGCATGTGATCCTCTGTTTTGTCAGCAGTGTGGTGTTAGCCTGACGTGAAACACAACACAGGGCGTGTTACTGTTGCGTGTGCGTGAGGTGGGCAGGTCTCCTATAACTGGCATTGTAGAGCCATGTACTGCACAGCTCTGTGGAGACTGTCAAAAAACCAGACTAGGGTTAAATACGGGCTTGCTTTGTGTCATTAATGGAAAGAGAGAGGTCATCTGAACTACCCTTCACAGGTGCCCTTTGTGCAGCAGCAGGAAGGATGGAAGGCGAGGCAGTGTGGGGTGATAGGGACATGTGCTGCTGTGTCCTGCTGGCTGGTATTCCCCTTACGTGTTTTTAAACCATTGTTATTGAACCCTCATGTGCAGACCTTGTTTTTAGTTAGTCTTCTAAGCTCGTGGTTAGTGAATTAATTATTAAAAACCTAGAGCCATTTGCTGATCTCTTAACTCTCTGGCCTTGGAAGAAGACAGGGTGTAGAGACTTTATTTTGCATCTGATCAATCAAATGTCTTGAAATCAATCTTGCTTAATATATGTACGTATATTCTGCAGGGAAAAACTGACCTGAAGATTGCTAAAGTTGCAGATTAAAGCAGAATGAAGAACACTCATGGGTCTTCTTAAACCCAGGATTTTTCCCCTGAAATATTGTGAGAAGTTGGGGCATCATCAACTTCATGAAGCCCTATCAATTTTGCTTTCCCAATCCCATTCCAAAGCCACACTCAAGTTGGTTACCTTCTTCTCCTACTTCTTTCATTTGGTGTACCTCCTGAACCCAGAGTGAGGTGAGAATCTGGGAAAAGCACCACCAAAAGAGACAGCCAGAAGTTGTATCCTTCTGCCCAGGCACAGGGTAAACACCTGGCATCTCTAACCTGTGGGGCATTTGACTCGCCAGTCTGTTAGTCTTCTATACACGACAAGCCACATTAATTGGCAAGAGGCTGCATGTTGCTTTCAGATCTCTTCCAACAGAGAGCAACCTTCCTGGGCTCTGGGTCCCCTGGGTGTGCAGATCTATGGTCCCCTGGCTCCCTGGCCTGGGAGGAGTGAGTGGGACAGTAGACTCACACAAAACTACTGCACACAGCAGTTTTGGGGAAACCTGAGCAAAACCATCTCTGTTCAAGGGACTTTGCTGCAAGCTCTGGGACTGCTTGGCAGCTTTGTTAGTCTCCTTTTCGATGCTGTATGTTGTCAGCAGAGAAGCCAGCTCTTGGCTCACCAGCATGTGTCTTCTGGATGGTGGGGTGTCCTCAGGCCTCCAGTGGACAGTCCTCAGAGCAGGGCTGGATCTGAGACAGATTGAAGTCCAGCAGCTGCAACCTGGAGTGAAAGTGCATCAGTAATGATCCAGGGTCATGAGGGTTAGAGGGTAAATGTATGCTTTTCCCCTTTTGTTGGCAACCTTTCTGAATGTTTTTCTGTGCACATCTTGCAGTTTTGGGTGTTTCTTTAGCATGGGTAAGCCTCAGAAGACTTTTTTTTTCTTTATATGAATAAGGAAATAAGTGCTCTTGTACTGTACTCCAGTAGAGAAAGACACTGTACAAACTGTACAGCAAAAACTGTGATGATACCAGGAGTCTTGGCAGTCATAGGCTTGCTACAGATCTGTTATCCCCAGAATCATGTGTGCCTTTTGTAAACTATGCCACAAAACTCTCACTTGCATAAATTAAACTTTCCATGGAATGTAAATTATTAATGCACTAAAATGTGCTGCTAACAGATGTTTGCATTTGAAGCTATTACTCTCTGTTCCTGATGGATGCATTTGGTCATTTATCATTTTCCTGGAGTCAGCAAAAATATATCCTTTCTCCCCATGCTGTGTATTTTGTACAAAGACCACAGAAACCCAAGGTGATTCATTCCAGGGGTGGGAGCAGTACACACAAAAACCTGGTAATAATGGAAGTTGATTCAAACTGATTAAAAAAAGGCCCCTTCATTGCCCAAAAAGACTTAATCTTGGAATTAAAGAAAAACCCTTCTCCTGTCTGAGAGATCAGAATTAGTCTGTCTGGCCTGATGACTAGAGTCAAAGCCCACAGTCAAAATGTGGCCAGGAATCCAGGCAGTAGACAGCAGGGACATCACTGCTGGTTGTGGGTCACTCAGAGGGTGGTGTGACAGAGGGACTATAGTTTTACAGAATCACAGAATCAATTTGGTTGGAAAAGACCTCTGAGCTCATCAAGCCCAACCTATGATGGAACACCATCATGTCAATTAGACCATGGCACTAAGTGCCCTGTCCAGTCTTTCCTTAAACACCTCCACGGATGGTGACTCCACCGCTTTACTGGGCAGCCCATTCCAATGTTTAATTACCTTTTCTGTGGAGAAATTCCTCCTAATGTCCAACCTAAACCTCCTCTGGTCCAGCTTGAGACTATGCTCTTCAACCTTAGTTTGGTTGAACAGCCTTGCTGCAGCTTCCAGTGAATCTATGCCACAGAGAAGCTGGTCCCAGACCCTTGGGATGTTGAGGCATGGGGAACACTTGAGGTGTGCAAGGCAGCTGGGATCATTGTCACTGAGGGAGGGTTTCTGTCCATGCTCAGCAGTGCTTCTTGCTTGCTGGACTCTGCTCTTTCAAAGCGGGAAGCAAAGGCTTGAAATATCACCTTGGACAAGGCCAAAGGAAAGGGAATCTCTGCCCCCTTGCTGTGGAACATTTTAATTTAATCCCGGCCCCTCTTCAGAACCCTGCAGAAAACCAACCTGTCCAACAGGGAGCTGCTTCTGGTAAGTAGGTGTAAGACTCCAGGTTTGAGCTATGAGCTCATCAAAGGGGTTTTACTTTGAGAATATATAAGGCTCCAAAGGTCCTCTTGCCAGATCTATTAAAAGGGCCTTCAGTTCTTTTAGTACCTTGAGAGAATGCACAGGAGAAGATGCTGCACATGTTTCTCAGGAGGTCAAATAACACATTTTTACTGCCAAACTTTAGAAAATAAGGGAGCTTGGCAAAAGTTTAAAGGGCCAAAATAAAGCATTTCACAAAGCAATGACTTAGCATGCTAACATGCTAACCCATACAGCTTAGCAAATCAAGCTTTAAGTTACCCAAGTATCAAGAAAGGAGGTTAGGAGAAGAAGAAGAAGTAAAGAAAGAGAGAGAAAAAGAAAGAATTGTAGCTACCGCCCCAGATCCAACGTAGATTCAGGTGCCAGGGGTCCATGGCAGGGCCATGACCACATGATGGCTGCATGGTGCTGCTTTTATGTGCTCTGGCCCCCTGTGGCCATCCTCCACACACACTTGAGTTGGTCTGAGGCAATAATTAATGTAATAATCCAGTGTCTTACAATAGGAAACACTGTTATATACATGACATAAACCCAATTTTAGAGTGCGAATGAAAGAAACAGATGCAAGAACTGTTGGAAAAAGCCTCACCTTTTTGGGGCCTGCCAAGCTCAGAGAAAATGGAAGATGATGTCCACACAATTTGCTATTATTAATGAGTTTTTCAGACTCCCTTTTGAAGAAAGGGGTCGGTCTTTCCCTGCTGCTGAAGGAAGAACTCTCAAAACTCGCCAGGCATGGTGGAAGTTGTTGCTGCCCCATCCCTGCACTAAGTGGGAGGCTGTATGTGCACTGTCCCACCTCTGTATATAACAATGTTAATTTGTTCACACAAATACCAAACTCACTTTTGCTGCTGTCATCCAGGTTGTGCCATTGCTGGTAGGATTACTAATCAAAACTGATTAAAGCTTCATCCAGCAGCAAATTTGTCCAGTAACCTGATAACAGAGAACCAAGCATGAAAAAAAAGTTGCTAGATCCTCCTTATACTGCAAGGGCCTTGCAAAGGGGCTCACAGTAACCACAGTGTAATGTAATCCTACTTAGAAGTTGCTGTACATCATCAGAATAGTATAAATGTAAATCTAGGGTGAGGGCTTAATGTTTGAAACACCAGCCCACAGTGTGGGAGCTGGTGAGATCACCAGGACACAGAAGATTGTAGATAATGCAAATGCTGGGTTGTTGTCATGGAAGGATGGTGGTGACCAATTTTTTTGAGCAGGGTTACTGGGATGTATCTATGCCCCTCTGCTGAAGCTGTTCCAGCATCCCCTTTCCCACCTGTCCAAAAGACATGCCTGCAACCTGACATCAGAGCTCTGTTCTAGAACAAAAAATTAGTTTGATGGGCCGGAAACCAGCTCAAGGGGTGCTGGTGGGTGCTGGAGGGAGATACCCAGAGGTTTTTCTGGAGGAACAGCAGCAGTGATTTGGGTGATATAGAAAGCTGCAAGGCTATAGAAATGTTTCTACTTACGGAGATGCAAACACAGCTGCTCTGAAGCCATTCTAGAGTGTGTGTGTGTGACTCCTTGTCTCTCCAGTTTTCTAGGCTGTATTTTGTCTTTGAAGCCCACCTCAGCATCAGTCGAGAGCAGCCAGAGGCTGTACTGCACCTGTTCTGTGCTTTTTGACAAGGTGCTATGTGAAGGTACTCATACCTGTACTCAGGGGAAAAGCCTTCAGAAAGATGTTTCTCATTTCTGTGGAGGGGTTTAGCTTCCTGATGGCTTTTTCTCTGCCTGTGGCCAAATGTACTGCTAAGGTGCCAGACGAGATTATCCATGTCAACATGTCTTTCCAAGCTCTTTGCAGACTCAGGCAGTTGCTGGAGTATCCCTTGCTAGGGACATCTTTTGAAAAGAGGCTAACTAGTTCAACACCTGAAATGGAAACATCTGAATACTCTGCCACTTTGGAAGTCCGGTTTTTAGAAACTGACTTTCTCTATTAAGGGATCAAAATTAGATTTCACCTGCAGATGTGTCCCCTGGCATGTGACAGACCTGCTGTCCTCAGAGGAAGCCTTCAGGTCTCACCTGACATGGGCTGGATGGATTGGGTGGACATAGCCCTAAACTGGGGAGATATGGGGTCTGTCCTTTGATCTGTGACAGGTACCAGGGACGACTGTGGGTACCCAAAATACTGCTCTGTGCATCAGCATCCCAATGCCCCAGACAGCAGCGGGACTGCCTGTGAAATTGTCCCGGATATCCGTTAGCAGATGGGGCAACATAACCTTGAGAGATGACGGGACTGACTCAGCCCTGCGGATGCATTTCGCGGTCGATACATCCTGTGTCGATTAGCCTGAATTCACATCCATGATGCCTCAGCCAACCGCATCCTCAGAACCAGTATCAATATTTAACAACACCCCTCCCCCTCTCCCCACCTTCCCCTCCTCCCCCGAGGCTACCCGAGCAGCAAAAAACATTCCGGCAAAACCCCTCCGCTGAGCCCACCCCGCGATGCTGCCGCGGGTGTAGGTGGCCCGCGGGGCCACCAGGTGCCACTGCAGGGCAGACGCTGCTGTCCCTCTGCTGTCCCTCTTGCCACTGCCACATGCCCTCTTCGTGCTGTCAGCCGCTTTGGTAGCTCTGACCCTTCTCGAAAAGGGGGAACCTCGCCTAAAGCAGCGTGTGAGCTCCGCATCTTATTCACCCGTAAAGACAAAGCCTTCGCTTGGGCGGTATCTGAGCTGAGAACTCGTGCAGGAAAATTAAAACACATGGTTCTTCATGTAAGAAACGTCTTCTGACATAGTCACTGTGGTTCCTGCCGTGTCAGGCCAGGGAATCCTTCATGCTTCCTTGCACGAAACACAAGTGTTCTCTAGTGTGCTTTGAAGGAGGTGCCTCAAAGGTCTGTTTATTTTCCCGTGGCATGTAGTCATGGGAATGATGTGCCCAAGTACTTTCAAGGATGAAAAGCATTAAGTCTTCAGACTTCTAGAATGCACAAGCCCAGGCAAATGTGAGCACAAGTGAGTGATTTTTAGTATGCTGGATTTATGGACTGCTCTGTCTTCATGATCCTCTTTGTACAGCAAAGGCAAAAGCTGCCATTATATAATATTCAAGAAAGCATGAACTGTTAGCATGTTAACTATTTCATGGTTTATTTACAAATTCACACCAAACTGTGTGTTATTTAAATGTTATTATAGAAGATGGACGTGGAGAATGTTACCATTCCGCAACCTGTAGCTGACCATGATCATGTCAGGACTTCTATGACATGAGCCTTACTTCGATGTGGGTGCCTTTGGCACAACACAGCCAGACTTAACATCAATCTTTAGACTGTGTTCAGAAGACAGTTTTCACTTCAGGACAGATTTCTGGAGAGATACTGATGCTCTCTCTGCTCTGCTCTGCTCAATGACGTGTGAACTGCTCTTGTGATCATCTGATGCTACTGTGTCTCTTGGATTCAGGGCACTGCTCTGTGACTGCATAACTAGCTCATATGTCCTCATATGTGCCTGGAAGCCTTTTGAGGCACATGAAGGATATGTGGCATAGGCAGTCTGCTGTCCTGGCTGTGATATACACCTACTCTGCATCACCCAGCACAACAGGGGACTGAGTTCAACAGCACTTGTGGCACTCAAAATCCTATGAATGTGGCCCTCCCCTCACTATCCTATAAAACATTATTCTCTAAGAGATAGCAGCTAATGGAAATATTCACTTTCAGTCCAATACAGGCTCTTTGGGATGCCAATGCAGTAAGCTAACTGCAAAACGACAATGTCAGTGACAGCAAGAAAGCACAAAAGGAGGAAAACGAAAATGTTAAATCCCTGAAACACTGTTAACACACCCCATTGTGAGAGACTGTGTTTACAAACATCTAGGCTTACTCCTGAGCAGCAGTTATCTGCAGTTTATTGATCAGTTTAATAATAGTATATGAATAGTTTTACATTAGTAATACTGTAGTACTAAAATAATATAAATCAGTATATAATACTACAGTTTATTTGCTCAAATGAAGAAAATGGGTAAGTACTGTTTTGCAAGTATTTAATGTTGTGTGACTTTACTTCCCTTTTTATAAGAAGAATTCACAGGTCATTATTAATATTCTCATATTCAGATTGGTATTCCACCTAGGATCAAACTGAAACGTGGCTGACCCTTGTTCAACATTTCTGAAGTTTAATTTGCAGTTAAAGTACTTCCTACAGCAGCAGATAGGATTGTGCAGTTAATCAGTAAGGTCTGGCCCATCTTCCTCGATCTCTGCAGGGAGGGACAGTTCTATTTCTGTGTAGTGTCCTGGCTGGTGACAGAACCCCCTAGTTTTGCTTTGCCACACTCAATTCAGTCATTGAGTGCAGGGGTTGTTTGTCTGTCATTGTCATCTGTGCAGTTCTCCCTGGCAATCACCCTGCTGCCTCACCGGGGTGTGTCTGTCTCCCTGCATGTGGCAAAGACTCCTGCTATGTACCAGGGTTTCCTCATGTGTTTTTTCTTACCTGTTACTTAAAAGCAGTAAAACCCCAGAACACTGGACCCTCATGAAATAAAGGAAAACACTGGAAGCTGCATGATAAAACACAACTAACAAATGGGCAATTAGAGATTACAAAAGGAAAAAGTTTTAGTAAAAAATGTACGGAGTTGGCCTCCTCATTCTGTTGCTGACAGACATATATAAAATCATTCAAAAGGATTACCAGAGATGACTGAAGCACACTTTACAGTGTTTATGGGCACCTTCTCAGAAGACCAACGTATTTGAATAAACCAGGGGAAGGGCTTCCTGCATGACCCCTCAAGGACCAGGGCAATATAGCACTAAGATAAAAATTCCTATAGGTTTGGCAGAATGTCTGGAAACATTGCCAGCATGTGGGCATGGGAGTGCCTCTGCAGCCATTCCCACTTCCATGAAGAGGCAGGTTTTGTTGCTGCCATGCAGCTGGACCTGGTCCCCAGATGGGTGGATTGTGTTGTACTGTAAGCTGACTCTGTGCCCAGGCGTTGTGGTGCCCAAAATCTGGCAGAGAGGGCCAAGATAAGCTTGACTGCTGAAGTGGCTGTTGGAGAAAGCAAGCCTGCTTTCTCCCTGACACACAAGGAACTGACAGAGCATCTGCTCAAACAAGGAAAGAGTGTGCAAAGCAGTGATGAGATGAGCTGAGAGGCAGTTGTACACTCCTGCTACACCAGGGTAGCACTGGAAGGAAGGAGACTGCACAGGGAATCTTCTTATGATTGGTTTGGACAGATATATTGGGTGTTGTTTGGTCTGAGCAGCATGAAACAGCCACCTGTAAAGCAAAGCCGAGTAGGAGGGAGACTTCACATGGACACAGATACTAGAAGAAAATTAAGCAAAGTATGACCTTCATCTGAATTTTCTTAATATACAACTTTACCACGTGCTCCAGGAGATGTCTGTTCTACTTGCCATGATTTTAACTGCATGTAGCATTCCTTATTACAAAGAAGCTCAGTATCTGTGGTAATAACAGAATGAACAGAAGAAAATGGAATTAAATGGAAAAAAAAAAGGGGATGGGGAAGCAGGATTAAACTTTCCACCCTTCCCCCTTCTTCTATGTAACCTGTGTTGACTAATAGCTGAACCTTTCTGACTGAAAATTTAGATGCATCGATTTAACAGTTTTGATAAGAGGACAAATTAATTTTTCATGAAGATTTAAAACATGATGTTTAATCATGACTTAAATCAAAAAGCAAGTACCTTCAATTTAAATTACTGCTTACATTTTACTATGTGTGGGCTTTCAGGTTTTTTTTTTTTTGCCAGAGAAAGTCTGACTCTCATTTGCAGATAAAATCCAGCATATCTTCTGGCTGAGCTAGGGATACATTCAGCTATTCTTCACTCGTTTACAATGTTTAACATGTTTATTCAGATGAATAGTTTTTACTTTCTTTATGGTTCTGGAGACTGATGAAGACCCATTTGCTTTTTCTAGTTAATGGTTCTTGGGATCTTGATTAAACATCTTCTGGAAGAGAACTGGGATTTGATTAGCTCCCAAGCAGCATGTCAGCTGGGGTTTTGTATGTGTGAAGAAAAGTACCTAATTTCTTCTTTTTTTTTCTTTATACTTCCATAGAAGTACTACAGGCATACTGCAAAAGGGGAGGTTTATCAAAATATGTCCAGCATTTAAAACTAAGTAATTTATTAAACAAAAGTAATATGATCCTTAGCCAGTGATTCGAATTTAGCTCCTGATCATAATGACCTTCAAGATTCTGACAGTAATAAATCTCATTTTACATCTTGTTTATATTCATAGATTAGAAGAGGAAAATTAAACTTTTCTGCCCTTCCTTTTACTTTCCAGTTCTCAGCACTAAACAGCCAAATAAGTGATCCTGAATTCGTAAAATATTCTCTCAGAACCCAAGCTGACTTCACCTTTTCAAAATACCTCTGCTGCAGGGCATAGGTAAGGATTTCCACTGGATTTCCCTTTTCCCTTCAAAAGTCAGCTCCATTTTTTTAAACTCGACTCACCTAGTTTGATATAAAGAAAAATGACTCACGTTTTCATGTACATAAATGAAGAAAAGGTTAAGTAGTCAGTTTATTTTCTACCTCCTGGTAGAAAGAAGGAAGGACTGGTGTTCCCTCTGAGTGAGCTCTGCCAGAGAGGCAGATATGTTTTTCCTTTGAGCCCTAATGAGACCTCAGCGATAACCAGCTGCTCCCTCATGGCCTGAGACGGTGACAGGGACATGTAGCATGGGGGCAGCCCAGCCAGGAGGAGCCCTCTTTGCTGCCATCACCCTTGGCAGCTCTGGAAAGGTTTCAAGTGAAGCAATCCCAATAAATGGCAAAGCTGAAGGATATGCTCCAAGTCACCAAAATCCTGTGACCATGTGCGCGAGATGCGTGAGAACCGGTACAGGGCAGCTGATTTCCAGGGAAGATGTAGCAGCAGCATGGAGACGGCAGTGGTGATACTCCTGAGAAGCCTGGCATTCACTGTAGTTCACAAGCCCTGGCATTCACATTCCTGTGCTTTTCAGGCAGAGGTCACACCTTCCTGGCCCAAACCTTAACGAAATGTGAAGTGGTAGTGACTGCCTACCATGACCTATTTCTGGGCTGATAGGTGGGGAATTCATAACCCAGCTCAGTACTGCCACAAGACGTGAGCCAATGTCCCAGCTCCTGGAGCCAAAAGGTGATGGGAGAACACCAAGTTTTCTTTTGTTTATTTTGTTTTTAAGTGCAAGTTTTGAGGACGTCCAATTGGAGAGGAAATCTGACCTCCCCTGTGGTACGGTCTTTTCTGCTCCCGGGTGGAGAGAACACACTCTGCATTTTGAAAAATGCAACGAGCTGTTTTCAGCAACTGAGGATGAGAAAAAGAATTCCTCCACTTCCTTTAGCTGGAACAAGTAGTTTAACTTCAGCTGAGGGTCATGTGCAGAGCAAATAGGAAGCTTTTCACCAGGACTTCACTGCAGCAGCAATGACTCCTTTTGAACTTTAGTGGTCGTGTTAAAAGAATATCAGACTGAAACACAAAAGTCTACATCTGGTGCTCAATGACCTAACTTGTCCCCTTTAAAAATGTGGATTATCAAACATGAGTTTATTGAAGGGAAAAAAGAGAAAGATAGTACAGAGAATCATAGAATATAGAATGGCCTGGGTTGTAGGGGACCTTAAAGATCATCTGGTTCCAACCCCTTTGCCATCTGCAGGGAAAAATTCCACTAGACCAGATTGCTCAGAGCCTCATCCAACCCAGCCCTGAACACTTCCAGGGGTGGGGCATCCACAAATTCTATGGGCAACCTGTTCCAGTGCCTCACCACCCTCACAGTAAAGAATTTCTTCCTAATATCTAATCTAAACCTCTCTTTCAGTTTGAAGCCATTCCCCCCTGTCCTGTCACTACATGCTCTTGTAAAAAGTCTCTCTCCATCTTTCTTGTAAAAAGTCTGTCTCTATCTTTCTTGGCAGCAGACCTCCTTATGGACCCAGTTAGCATATTTTGGTCCTCTGTTCCCCTTAGAATGGAATTGCCCACAACTATAGCTCATCGTTTCTTCCTTTTGGAAACGATTATAATATGGAGAGGTTGACTTTTCTGATTGTGGTGTGACCCCTGGTGTAACCAGACCTTCATCCTCTTCGTCTTTTGGCTGGTGTTCCATGTACAAAGCCTCATACCTTTTGTGCTGAGGCACCTGAGGGAGTGAGGTAGTGAAGAATGATTTTTCTTGCCACCCCGAGCATGGACTCAATTTGGTCCTTTCTTTACAACTACTACCTTCTTGCTGGAGGACGGATGTAGGATTCCCTTGACCTTGAATTATTTCTGGTGGCTGCTCCTGTCTCAGGGTGGACAGAGTTTGGTTCCACCAGCCTATCACCCTTTCTGATTCTCTAATACTCCTTAACATTTCCACTTCATCCTGCAGCTCTGCTACCAGGATAGGCAGCTCATCCACCTGGTCACATCTGACACAGCTGCTATCTCTGTTACAGTGAAGTGAAAGGCTTAGGCATTCCCTACAGCCTGAGGCCTGCACAGCCATGTGTTTCTTTGGGAGCTCTGTCTGGGTCGCTACAACCCTTTTCATGAGTGTAGATGACTTGGCTCCCTGATGAGTGGACACCATACCTGAGCTGCTCCCAAGAGAGCAATGACACCAACTGAGCTCTGGAGCTGGGAGAGCTGCACACCTGCTGCACACCCCACCTGTGTGAACTGTCACAGACCAGGTACTGTAGAGACCAGTCACTCCTTTTCCAGTGTGTATGGATATATATTTTTAGCATGGCCAACAGACTACCAGATTCCTTCTTTGTCATCAGTATCACCTTAGGACTTACCTACTGTCTCCTTGGGCAAGTAAATGCTGCTGCTTGCTGTAGCTGATTTGCACTTGTCTAGCTGTTCCTGTTAGGAGCTCCAGATCTCCTCTACCACTCTGATGACTACTAGCTTGTAGCTCTGTAATTCCACAGTCAGTGCTGGGTCAGGTGCCTTCTGCAAGACCATGCAGAACCACAGGTAGCCCTCCTGCATGCAAGAGACTCTGCAGCTGCTTAGTAGGTAAGCCTGGTTTAAATTCAGCAAAAGAAAAGGACCAAGTAAGCTTTCCATCAAAAAACCAGGAAAAACTAAACATAGAGCAGAAATAAAGTAAAAGCAACCCAGCTGTAGATTATATTAAGCACAAAGTTCTCTACTCCTTTCCTGTGCCAGTACCTTAGCAAGGTGCAAGGATAAAGCAGATCAGTTTCATCAGCAGATGAGAACTACTGATGCAATTGCCTTGCTTTCCTGGGGGTAGTTTTTTTTCCCTGTTTAACCAGGATTACCTCCCTGCAAGCTCTCCTTTGCCCCCATGTCACTACCCTTCTGAAGGAGTTTATTCTCCATAACCCCTGGGGTTCCTTAGCTACACTGTGCAACATGCACAGCTCAGCAAACTTTCTGGTGATGCAATTTCCTTCTGTAGCTTATTGTGAGAGCATAAAGAAGAATTCACAAAAGTAAATGCAAGTGACAGGCTTGGTATTTAGGTATGTTTTTTAAAAAGCTACCTTTTCTCAATCACTGTATGTTTCGAGAGCCTTGGTGGTCCTGCCAGCACTATGTGTTCTTTCTTTGAAACAGAGAAACTGAACTAAGTCCTGCTCCGCTATCTGAGCCTGTTCAGATCACAACTGTTCTCCTAAGGTTTGCTAGCCATCCTCTTAAAATTATCCATGGTGTTAAGAGCTGTGGAGCTAAAGCAGCCAGAAATCATTCTTCTGGGAGCCTTTACACAGTATAAAAAGGCCCCAAAGTGCCCTTTGAGCTGCTATCACAAATATCTCAGAACCATGGCTTAGAACATGCTTGAAGAAATCCAGGAAAACTGCTTGCAGATGCAAAACACTGAATGGAAGGAGTATCTGTGAGGCTAGACCTCCGTTGTCAGGGTCAGATCAAGAACTATCAAGAGGTTCTTGGGTATCTGGGCCATCACTAACACCCATTCATCATAAGGCAGACCCTTCTGCAGCACTGCAGTGGGGCTTGCCTATGAGTCATTGTTTCTCTAAGCTACTTCTGCCTTGGGAGGTGAACTTCACTGTTTCAGTGCTGAAACTGGAGACTGGAGGCTGTGATCTCTGTGGTAACACTGTCTGAAATCCCATCTTGTCTGAAGCTGAGGAGCCAAGGGAGGAATTCAGACCCTCGAATTGTGGATGTGGTAGGTGATGGTATAAAAAGTAGGCAGTAAGGATCTGGGAAACCTTCCTGCAGAAAAGGAGCCCATGCAGAAAGGATTGGTCGTCCCTCTTCATAATGGAACTTGTCTGCTGGCATAGGAAAGGAGAAAAGTTGTAGAGGAATATGTCAGCTCTGGGCTGGGACAAAGCACCTTGTTCAGACTGGCATGGCCTACAAGGTGGATTTGGCTAACACTCAGTGTGTCTAAGAAAGGGTCAGCAGAGAAATAGAGAGCACAATCACATGGAAAAGTAGGTCACCTGCAATTCCAGATGCTTGGTATGTGTCAGAAGACAAAGCAAGGGCAAAATTTACAAGTGCCAGACTGCGTCAATGCCAGGAGCCTGAAAGCCTGACAAGTGTCTGGCTCCTTGGTTACTAAGATATTAACAAGTTCCTATGACCAGATGGCATTCACTGGAGGGCAGAGTGAGAGCTCAGTTGTGAACCTGCAGATCTGCTGCCTGAGGTGCCTAAACTGTCATTACAAACAGCAAGGGTGTCAGGTGGCTGCTGGAACTACCAAACAGTGGATGACTTACATTCCTGAGAGCATGATCTAAGTGTGCAGTCAAAACTAAAATCACAGAGCACATGGGTAAACTCGGTATATTGAGAAATAATGGGTGTGATTTTCTAAAGCTGTAAACTGCCCATTTGCCCAATGAGGCTTAATGGAAGGCACTCCAGAGACTAGTGCTGGCACAAATTTTATTCAGCATGTCCATCAAAATGCTGGAAAAGGGTGTGAATGGGAAAATTTAATTCACTGGGTTTTGAGCAGAGAGTGCATATCTTGTCCCTCCTGTCTACAAGAAAAGCATGCTGGATACAGAGAATGGAAGAAAAGAGCAATTAAAATGAATGTGGAGTTGAAGAAGTTACTTTGAAAGAAAGTAAAAGTTTGGAAGCTTTAGTCTGGGACTAAACTGAAGGGTATGAGACAGGCATATGCAAAAGCAGTAAAGAGGAGCATGAGCTTAAAGTGGAACCATAGCTCATCAAAACCTGCAATACTGGATCCATAGAGACAGTTTAAAGCAGAAACGGAAAAGAAAGGAACTGCTTCTTCTGTTGAACTACAGAGGGAAAGGGAATTTTTTGAACTTTATGGCATAGGAGGTTGTGTCAGCAGACTGTCTCACAAAGAGCTGGAGAAACTCATGAAAGGGGATGGGCTTGTGTATTGTACCTAAGTAGCATTTCCTACTCCCACAGTTGGAGACAGAGTACTGTCCAAGAGGACTACTGTGCAGCAGCAGTAGAGTATTTCTCATGCTTTCTAATCCCTGTCTGTTTGCTCCAGATCTCATGTTTTCTCCAACGTGCTCACCCCTCCTCCAGGAGACCCCTCCTTTAGGAGCCACGTGATGGACAGTGGGAGATGGGATGGAGAAGGGCTATATGAGACACCTGTGTTGGGAAAGATCCTGCCTGGTGCTTAGCTGGATGGGGTCTCTCCCATCTGCCCCTGTAACTTTTCCACCCCCAGCCCAGCAGCAGACCCTGCGGGCACTGATGTGTGTGGTGTGAGCATCTCAAAGCACAAGCATCATGCAGAGGTGCAGCGACAAACCAAGGCCTGCGGGGCAGGGTGGACGAGCAAGAGCTGGCTGCTCCCACTCAGCCCATAAGACAAGGCAGGTCCACCTCACTGTACAACATTTCCTGACTAAATTGCTTTCATTACAGGGCTAAGAGCTGACCCCACGGAGGGTCAAGTTATTAAAAAATAAAAAAGGTGAGGGAGAATGACACAAAACAAGGGAGGAAAGAAAGCACTGGTCTCAAATGTTTGAGATGTCAGCCTCATAAATTCAGCATCAGCTTCCTTTGGTCCTCAAACCAAGTCAGCTCTAATGCTATTTGCAGATATAGATTGGTGTCTTTTTCATTACTGTTATCGAATGATGCATTTGTGGTGCAGCTTCAGAGCCCTCTTTGCCCTGGTAAGTGGATTATGCATCCTGGTGCCAGCACTACTCAAGTTATACTTCTAATACTAAAAATAAAAAAGAAATAATAAAATATCTTCCAGGCTTTTAGATTTTTTTCTTTTTTTTCTCTCTCAAAGATCTAATTAAGATATTTATATCCCAACAGGCAGAAGGGACCTAACCCCTGCTTTATTAGCAAAATGTGACAAAAAGCTCTTTGCTAAGCATTTGCAATCACCGCTGTTGTCAGCTAAACTTCTGGGAAATGGTGTCACTGTTTCTTCTTGCTGCCCAAAGCTGAGCCAAGCTTCACGAGATGAACATCCCTCAGCAAGCTAGCTGGCTGCCTCATGTCACTACGGCATTTTTCACTCTCCCCGCCAGCACTGGGTATGAGGAATTGTGTCCCCTCCCTGAGGCTGCTGCAGTGGAAATAGAGATGTCCCTCATCCCTCTCCACATTGCACATCCAGCCGCATCACACCCACACTTCCAACCACAGGTGGCACATTTTACGCCCGTGTTTGGCAGGCCCACCTGGCTGGGAGTTGTGCTGCTTGCAGATACTGCAGGAAGTGATGGATTGCTTTCAGAATCCAAGAGTAATGTGCTCTATTTTGCTCAGTATGAGAGGGCTTTAGTAAACATGACCATGGCCCTTTAAAGGAATGTTTCTCTCCCTTTAGGGTTAACCTCACCAGTGCCCACTAGATAGAAGACATCAGCAGAGGTCTGAGTGCTCTTGGGTCTGTTGAGTACCAGAAAAATACCAGTGGGACAGTAGGTATTTCCTTTATTTCCTTTCTTATTATTTGACTGCTTAAACCCTAAGGGTTTTGAAAGAAGCTGCATAATTCCAAATTTATGCAGTAACAGAGAAAGCACCTTGGCAATAACCTCATGTGTGGTCATAAGCACCTCTGGGAACCTCTGGGTCTGCGCTGTCCGTATCTGTTCACCCAGCAGAGGTAATCCTCAGCGGGTGGGACTGTAGGAGTTAATTTACTTACTACCCATGTAAGTGCTGTAAACCTGATGGTTTTATGCTCCAGTTTTCTTTGTTTCTACTCACGTGCCTATGATTCTGTCCAGCTTTCAGACTGTTCAGATCTCACACATGTGAGATCCACCTGAAATCCTTATTTGTGCCATGACCTGTAGCCTCCCTACCCTCATTTACCCACCCTCCTGATTTCACGAGGACAGCATGTGCCTAAGGGCATAGTGGCATTAGTTAAAATGCTACTAAAATCCAGTGGAGAAAGGATGAAAAGGTTCCCTGAGATCAAAAGTGGTGTATAAAAATAACACCAGAAGACAAAAGCAGGCTCTGCAATGTACTCTTCCAATAAGAGTAGTATTGACCTCAAGGAGTGAAACAAAAGGTGGAAACATGAGCTATAATCAATTGTTTATTTTTTTTAACATTAAAAAAAGAAAAGGGAATAAATTGGTTGATAGCTGCTGAGTCAGGTCTGTAGCACCCAGCATGTCAGGTTCACGCTACAGAGAGAGCAAGTGAGAAGCCAGGCAGTTCTGTAGGTGCTGCACAAAGACCTGCAGAAGTCATTGGGCTGGGATGAGCTCATCATGATGGTTATGAAACTTGCCCAATCGATGCAAAACTGTCTTGACTTCAGATGGTCTTGGATCAGTCCCTAACACTGCACTGTAGGAACTAATCCATTTCACTTGGTAAACATTAAAGCTGAAGTCTGCAAAACAGATGTTTTACTATATTGCTCCTGTTAATGCTGTTGAAAGCTCATTCTCCAATGCCCTTCAGCAGGCTTGAAAATCTTGTCCTCCTTCATTCTTAGAGAGATTCTGAAGAGAAAGCAGAAGACAGAGAGAAAAAGATGCAGGACCAGATTTTCAGTAGGCAGAAGCTTGTGTTCCTTAACTGAAGTCAGTGGAGCAGCACTGAACTACACCAGTCAAGTTGTGGTGTAGCAGTGGCTGCAGAGACCTCAAAAGCAATAAATGGCCTGATTGACCACCAAAGTTTACAGCCACCACAAAGAGTCGTGGTGTCAGAAACCACAGAGCACGAAAGTGTTCATCACATTAACAGGCCTGACTTTCTGCAGGGGTGTGTCACCTCAAGTTTTCTACTATTTAGCACATTGATCAGGTGGCCAGAATGAATGTGGAAACATAAAATCAAATGCAACACATTAAAATCAAGCAAAAATAGCAACAGACACAAATATGCAGCCTGGGAAGACGTTGGGATCTAGCCCAGGGGGAATATGAGAAGAGATTGCCTTTGATTTTAAGAGCTGGGAACTCTGTTTATTTGAGGGGAAGAATGACATCATTGTCTAGTCATGTCAGCTAGAAAGGTTTTATGTGAAGAGAGATCATTACAGCAAAATCATGGATTCAGCCACCTAGCCCACATCAGTTAGGAAGGCAATTGTCAGCTTGTCCTTACTTTGATCAGGAGTTAAGCACGCAGAGGAAGAAGGCAAGTTCAATCTCCCATGCTTGTGCAGCTCAGGTGTAAGATGACTGGTAGGGCTCAGGATCTGCCAGCCAGCTGACATACTAAAAGCAAATACATCAAGGAGCTGAAGGTCACAGCTTAGGTCAACCCTTAGCTCATGTTTCCCTGGGCACAGCGTGAATATTAAGTGCTGCTTCTACAAGCAGACAATGGCTAAGATGAAGAATTGATTGGCTTGGGAAGAACCTGGACACAATTTCAACATTTTTCAGAGGTTTCTACTTCTCTTTGGCTGTGTTATATAGTAGAACAGATGCCTTCTGTTTGATAAGGTTGAATTTTCATGAATTCACTCAGCCAACGACAGTCACCTCTAAGTTAGCCTGCAGCATTCGCACAGCAGGACATGCTCCTGCAGGTTTCTTCTTGGCCCCAAATCACTGACCATTCTTAATAGCAGTGACTGATGGGGCTTGTTAGCATCACTGCCTTAACATGTTCTTTTTCCCTTTGTTGACTGCAGCACCTCTCTCGGATAACTGTCTCCTGGCTTTGCTTTAATTCTCGTCTGTGAAGACCCAAGGAGGGCCCTTAGCTCCCTTTAGTGAGAGAAGATGGGTTTAATCAGTACTGGTGGCCACAGACTGATTAATGGATTGCATGAAAAACTGAAAAAAAGGGAATGTGGGAGCATGAAGGTGCATGAAAGTAGAGGCCTAAAATGTTGGAGCCTTGGGAGAGGCGTTGGCTCACAGTGTCTTTGTAAGAAGGCTCCTTTCTCCTTTCTGCCTTTCCTCCCCTGAGTAATTAAAAATCCACTGGTAATTGCTGTGACAGTAGCTGATATGTCCATGTTGTTAGTTCTTATTACAGGGTATTTGCTGGGCTGCCAAGGCAAATGAGCACAGTTCCACCAAAGTCATTTGAATGTCTCTGAATTACAACAGCTGAGAATCATTTTTACTAGTTGCAATAAATAACAACCCTGACAGCCTGGCTTGGATCCAAAGTGCAGTGCAAAATTTTATGCAAGTTGTTGGAAGGAAATTATTCTGCAGGCTCCAGGCACTCCTCTGGGACACAAAAATTAATGAGCAGCACTTAAGTTTATCAGAATTTAAAAGAAAAATGTCCTCTAGCAGCCCCCAGTAGTGCCTCTTTGTTGTATTAATCTTCAGAGATTGATGCAGATTTCAACTATGAAGACAAAATTTAGATGAGAAAAATATAATCAGAGATTTGCAAAAAAATAACCAGCAGCTTTCAGTGCAAGGGCAAGAGGGTACTGAAAAATATATATTTATCTACACAATTCTATAATGCTAATATATGTATTTATCTATCCATACATAGAGCTATTATGTATAATATGTTATATACATTATCTGCAATGTATCTTCCCATTACGAATGCATGGGGTGAATATTCAAAATCGACTCCAGGCAGCCCTTTTTGAAGCGCATCTGGTGAGAATGGGAAATCCTCAAGCCAGAAGAATACCTTGGGGGCTGATGATTTCACAAGTCCAAAAATTTGCAGGTTCCACAGAGCAGAAGAATGGCCATTGTAACAGGTACTGCACAGTGGTAGGAGGGAGAGGAAAATTTTCTGTTCGCTTTCTCACTGGTTGGGACAATCCCTCCTACTTACTACATCGCTCACAGTTTAAACCTACTGCATGAAGTTAGGCAAACAGAAGGTTGTGAGACGGCTCTGAAATATGGTAATTCATGGTGTAAGTCATATGAGGAATGGCTGAGGGAGCTGGTTTCTTTAGCCTGGAGTAAAGGGAGACATTTTCACTCTCTACAACTACCTGAAAGGAGGCTGTAGCCAGGTGAGGGTCGGCCTCTTCTCCCAGGCAAATAACGATAGGACGGGAGGAAACATCCTCAAGCTGCACCAGGGGAGGTTCAGGTTGGACATCAGAAGCATCACTGAATTTCTGAATAATATGAGCATTGAAATGGGCTGCCCAGGGAGGTAGTGGAGTCACTGTCCCTGGAACTGTTGAAGAAACAACTGTATGTGGCACTTAGTGCTTTGGTTTAGTTGATGAGGTAGTGTTCAGTCAAAGGTTGGACTTGTATTTATGGAGGTCCTTTTGAACCTTAATGATTTTATGCTGGGAAAATAGCCTCCTTGGGCAGGGCAGGTCGCACATTCAAATGTCTCCAGCCAAACAGGGGATTTGAACACAGCTCAGTTGTGTGATGGGCTAATAACTAAGGAATACCTTCAATGGTACTGGATTATGCACATCCAGAGTCAAGAAAATCTGCTGCAAGATGAGACAGCCTTGGACATGCCCTGACATGTATGACTGTACTCCTTCAAGCCTGAGTGTTGCAAGGACCAGACTCAGAAACTTGATCACATGCAGGACTTTAGCTGCTACTGTCCTATGGTTTTGATTACTTGGTACTAGAAGCTGGAATAGTGAGAGAGGAGGAAGGACATTGCTGAAAATATACCTTGAATCTTCAGGGTTAGCACCAGCAGGTCGACTTTTCACCAAAGGCAGCCATGTGAGCATATGTCAGTAGGATAAGCTTGATACAGGTCTAGATTTTCAGAAGTGTGCTTGTGGCTTTCCATGAGATCTTAGGTCTGCTCTTGGGAAAGTCATCACTGACTGAGAAGAAGAAATTTATCTGCAGCAGTGAAATGCTGGAAGAAAGGCAAACTAGGGAAACTAGGCTTAATACAACTTAAATCTCAATGGACTTGATGCAATAGAGTATGGGGTTCATATGTTCTGTGAGAGGGATAATTCCTCCTTTTGGTTTGTTGTTCTTTGGAGATATATATCTAAACCAATTACTCTCCTTGGGCTGATCCCCCTGCTTGTAAACCCGGCAGAAACTCCCCTCAGATCAGATTTCTGAGCTGTCAGTTCAAGAAAAAGGCACCTTTGCACTCTATTTACTGTCTCCTTCTGCTCCACAGACATTCACAGTGCTACAAGTGGCAACACCTTTTACAGTAGGAGGAAAACCCTTGCATGGGATCACCGAATTGTAAGAAAAGAAAACAACAACCAAGATCCTGGAGAAGCAGTGGAGACAAGGAATGAGTGGGAAAATGGTAGTCTTGAAAACACGTGTGAGTCTAGCAGGACAACTACATGTGATAGATTATCTCTATAATGACTGACTGGCTTCTCTCAGTGCCCTGTCTCAGATGTAAACAGCTCACTTCACACCATGTAGTATCACAAGCAGGCAAAGGTAAATTTTCCAAAGATATAAGCAGGTCACAGACAACCTGAGTTAGAATATTTCACCTCTTTCAAGTGTCTGGAGGTTTATACAAATTGCCTCTTCTCAAGTTGCCAAGATCAACCCCAGATTTTAATCCTTTATACTCCTTAAAATCCGTGGCTGTCAGGCTGATTCATACCCAGACTCCTCCTGGTGCTGTCCTCTATTGATTTCCATCCAACCAATTCAGTTGCCCCCACCACATCCCTGTGAATCTACAAGCCAGATAGTCACTGTGTACATGCCAGTCAGGTTGAAAGGCCATGTAAGGCAGCTGCTGGAGAAAAGTAATGGTGCATAACTGCAAATATGGGGGGCAGTGGCATGCCTACAGGACAACCTGGAGTGGGACCTGGTTATGCAAAACTCTGGTTTGCCTGGGTAGTAAGTGTGCTGCACATTCTAGACTCTCTTACAATTGTTGTATATTCATTAGAATATTTTTCCCTTTAATTAAGCAAGCCTTGAAACTGCAATGAAAGTAAAACAGAGTGTCTCCAATTAATGCAAGACCTTGCTCTCGTTAGATCTATGCTTACCAATACAGCTGCTGTCCTGGTTAGTCTCTTTGACAACCAGCAGGAAAATGACCTTTCTTTATGCTTGTGGAGGACACTGTAACATGTTCCACCAGCAACTGTTCTCTTGCTCACATCTATGCCAACCCTCCTCCCATTTCCTTTCTGGAAAAAGGAAAAAGTATTACTATTGTCTGCCTTTCATCATGAGACAAAAAAACCGGCAGACATTTTGCTGGATGAGTTTTAAAATGTAGAATTGCTGGCTGATTAATGAGAATTTTATAGGAAGCTCTTAGCAAAATGTCTCTGCTGCCTTTTATCTTCTAGTTCTACAGCAGATCTGCCAAACTTCCACAAGGTGCTAGAGAAAAAACAGTATTGAGGGCAGATAGAAAAGGAGTAATTTTAGTTTTTCGCTTCTTGTATGGCTCAGCTGTTCTGTGTAGCTTGTGTTTCCATGTTTGTGGAACTGCTTTTTGCAGTGGGACTGTGGTGGGTTGATCCTGGCTGGATGCCAAGTACCCACCAAAGCTGCTCTATCAGGAGCTCTATCCCCCTCCTCAGTGGGACAGGGGAGAGAAAATATAATGAAAAGCTCATGGATCAAGATAAGGACAGGAAGAGAACATTCATCAATTACTGTCATGGGCAGAACAGACTTGGGGAAATTATGTTAATATATTAGCAATCAAATCACAGTGGGGTAATGAGAAATAAAAGCAAACCTTAAAACACCTTTCCCCCACCCCTCCCTTTTTCTCAGGCTCAACTTTACTCATGAATTCTCTACCTCGCTCCACACTTCTGCAGTGGTGCAGGGGGATAGGGAATGGGGGCTGTGACCAGTTCATCACATATTGTTTCTGCTGCTCCTTCCTCCTCAGATGGAGGACTCCTCATGCTCTCCTCCTGCTCCAGTGTGGGGTCTCTCCTATGGGAGACACTACCCCATGAACTTCTCCAACGTGGGCCTTTCCCACAGACTGCAGTTCTTCATGAACTGCTCCAGCAAGGGTCTCCCACAGGGTCACAAGTCCTGACAGCAAACTTGCTCCAGGGTGGGCTTCCTAGGGGGTCACAGCTTCCTTGCATCCCTCTGCTCCAGCATGGGGACCTCCATAGGCTGCAGGTGGATCTCTGCTACACTGTGGACTCCCATGGGCTGCAGGGAATCTCTGCTCTGGTGTCTGGAGCACCTCCTGCCCACCCTTCTCCACTGGCCTTGGTGTCTGAAGGGCTGTTTCTCCCACATACTCTCACTCCTCTCTCCATCTGCAATTGCTGTTGCCCATTTTTTCCCCCCTCCTGCTTAAATATGTTATCCCAGAGGTACTACCATTGTTGCTCATGGGCTCAACCTTGGCTAGTGGTAGGTTTGTCTTGGAGCTGGGTGGCACTGGCTCTGTGGGACATAAAGGAAGCTTTTATCTTCTTCTCACATAAGCCATCTCTGTAGCTCCTCCGCTAGCAAAACCTTACCACGCAAACCCAGTACAATGGTACAGATTTATCTGGTGAACCTGTGCCTTACTGGGCATCAAAGAGGTCTCAAAGGCAAAGAATAGCAAGGCTGTAATGCCTCTGTGTTGAGTTTGTGCTTCCTGGGGTGGAAATGTTTTCTTGCAAGAAAAGGTGTCTTCTCTTGAGCATTTGTAAGAGAGAGACACTTTTATAAGATTACACAGCAATGGCAAGTTAACCTCCCTTTTGTGATGCTATGTGGCCCATTTTCATTCTTTGACAACTGCTACTGGCTCCTGGGCTCCTCGTGTCTGCTGCACAGCTGTGACCTGATCTCACAGAGGCTCTCCAAGTCAGGATTTCGCTTCTGCAACCTGCTGCGTGGGGAGAGAGTCTCCCGTTTTCAGATGACATAAACATCGTGGCTTTCAGTGCAGTGTTTCTGAGGACTGGTTTGCTAGTAGAAGTAGCCATGCCACTACAATGAACAGGGATGCATCAAGAGGTCACCAAGACCTTCCCTGTGCAAAGTACCCAATTAGCTGTTCAACAGTGGAAAAGGACTGTCTGAGCAAAAAGGGTCTGCTGGCAACATGAACTGTGCCATGTAACCAGGGCAAAAATAACCCTGCTGAGTTGTTCTGAGTATTCTCATGTAAGCCCAGAGTGGTTTAATGTCTATACAGAAGAGACAACTGCTTGCACCCCCAAGTGCTCCATGGTGTTAGGCACAGTACTGGGAGGAAGGCTGGAGCACTGGATAGTAGGTAGCAAGGGTGGGAGCTATAGATCTGAAGTCAAATCCTTATGACCTTTGCAAGTCAGCGGGACTTTGGTGGGGCATTGCAAAAGACTTGTCAGCACAGGACAATGAGGAAAAATGATCCAGATTAAACAAAAGGTGTACATTTCCCTTGTAGTAGTTGAACTGCCAAGAGCACAGTGAGGACATTCTCTTTCAGAGCTGAAAGGGTCACAATTCTGCTGAGTTTAATTGACTTAGGACAAGAATTGAGTTAAAGGAATTAATGCCCAATTAAACTAAATTGAGGTCATAGGGCTTTAGAGGAATTTAACAAATGTCTTTTCAAAGTTATTTTGAATTAATTTCCTCAAATGTTCCTGTGCCGACAAAGAACAAATGTTTGTTTGCAAGGGGACCTTAATTTGTTTAATATTATGGGATTAACATAAAGAGAAAGAGTGATTTGTGGTTCACTCCTTGTGCATGAGCCATTCTCAAACTGGCCTAAGTAAACTAATTTAATCTAATCTGCTATGGAGCAAGCGTTGCCATAGAATGGACCATCAGGGGTAGCTGTTCCAGAACAAATCCTGGTATAGGAAAATGCTGAGTGCAGCAGAAAAATGCAGTCCAAACTGCCAGTCCAAATTTAATTCCTTAATGTGTTGAATGGCAGTCCTTTGTTACCGCTGCAGTTCAATAGCACAGAAAACTGATACCTACTTCTTCCGGACACACCATTACCCAGTTTTTTTTTTTTTTTTAATTTTTTTAAAGTGCTCAGACTTGAAACAGATAAGGAAAAAAAAAAAAAAGTAAGGCAGTGGTTTAAATTCCAGAGCAGTATTAGGAATGTATTTCAGGCTATGATATATGTAATTAAAAAAATCTATAAATACATCAGGCTGATGCTGGCTAAATCAAAGCCAGGTTTTCTTGTATAAGTAGTACTCTTTGGGGTCGTTTTGCTCTTTCTCTCCACTCCCATACCCCCATCTCTTGCAACAGAAAATTGCACATTTTCTTGTAATGCAATTACAACTGCAAATACCACCGTGGGTGTAATTTTGGTAACACTAATTCTTTCAATTTAATTCAGAGTAGTAAACTAAACAAACTGAATGAAAAAGTGCACAGAAAGATATGACCATGAAGATGAAGAGAGGGAGCTGGACACATTCTGCTTGCTTAGGAGTAGAGAGGCATTTTCAGACCAATTTCTTCAGAAAATGAAGGCTATGCAGGAAGAGTGTGTGTGCCCCAGTAGTCCAAACATGTTTTGAATATGTTGGCCAGTTATAACCCATTTTGACACAGGAGGAGAGATCTCAGTGATAACTGTATTCCCCAGTCCTAGGAGGGGGATGGAGAAGTCTGCTCACTCTCCTGCTGAGGAGAGGGCTTATGTGAGGTGTAACTGAACCCACACAGGAGACATGCTGGAAAATGTGCTTCGTTCTTTCCACTGCTTAAGGAACGGTTTGGCTTTCCAGGAGCAGACAACCAGATGTCCCCAGATGTGTCCAGGTTGTGGGAGGACACAGAAGTATGTTCTGTTAGGGAGAGTTTCCAGGTACTCTCCCACTTCTCCACCATGGAGGATTATCAGCTCTTTTCCTGGCACAGCTTATTCTGCTTCTTGCTTCTTCCACCCTGGTAAAAAAGAGGTTGTTGACCAAGGACAGGGAACCAAGGCACTTGGCACCTGCAGAAAATTTGCATTTGACTGTCCCCAGGAGGAGGGGGTTATTCCTTGCCCTCAGAGCCTCAAAAGGCAGTGCTGTGGTGGCAACAGGTTGGGGTGGGACAGCGGGGTGGGAGCTCTGCACGGCGTGCAGTGCTGTGGGATGCTGTGGAGAGCTGACAGGGATTTGGCAACCAATACACCACGGCAAGGAGGTCTGCAGCTTGCCCACTATCAGCTATGCCACTCGCTTGGCTGCAAACAGCAATCCATCCCTCCAGCCCCCCACGTATGCCCAGAGAGAGCTGCTGAGCACACTCTGTGCTCTGCAAGCTCCGTGCAGAGCTGCCTCCAGAGACTGAAGGGTATGAGAAACACGGATTGGCATAGAAGTGCTGTTTCTTTCTGGAGCTTTTCTGCCCCTTTTTGGCTTTTGTGCAGCTGATGAATTATTTAGTAAACAACTAGCTGTCTTAAGAAAACTGCTTTGACTGCATGTGTCCACTAAGATGCTCTGGTGACATTCAAGAACAAAAGCAATTTAGAGATGGAGAAATATCAGAATAGGCTCTTAGTAAGTCTAGGAATATTCACAGTGCAGGCCTTGCATTGAGATCAGAGCATTGCACAATGAATAAATTGTGGCTGACATTTGATCAGTGACTCATTTTCCAAGTATTTGGAGAGGAAGTATTGATCCCAGTGTGCTGGAAAACCCCGAAAGCTTTGATAAAAAAATGCCTATTTTAATGTAGCCTTTTGGAGGGTGGGGTGGGGGAGGAAATAAAGAAAAAAATACTTAGTATCTTTTTGTTATGGATGCTGGGAGATTTTTGACATTCATTCTGGAGTATCATCCAGAGTTTGCAAATATTTTCCTCTTTTTCTCTCATTCTCTTTCCTACAGAAAAGTAAAACTGTCACACTACAGGGCTATTCCCTGTTTTTTGGTTGACAATGGCATTGTTGCTTGAAATTTACTTGTATGTAAACAGATTTGGAGCAGATGACTGAGACTGCCTTTGAAGTTAAATATCATTTAAATACAAAAGAATAATAGGGTGTGTAACTGTAGAGATTATAATAAATCATCTTATTATAAAATAGATACTACATTATTGAAATTAAAAGGCTGCTTTGGACCCTGCCAATGCCTTTATTCAGACTGTCCTCAGCTAGAGAGTGATGCACTCTAATGCTGATAAACCAAGAACTGATACTGTGAGTGATAAGACGTTTCCACTCATGGGTAAGGTCAGGTTTCTGTCTCTACTTCCTCCCACGAGAATCAAAGGAGTCAAGTCCTTCAGGGAGATGTTGTGTGCAGTGATCCCTACTTCAGACTTTTTGGGAGATTCTTTTTTTCTCCTCTGAGCACCCTGTCACTGATGTTTCGGAGGAAAAAAACCCTCACCTCACCATCTCACTACATGGGAACTCAGATGAAGTTTCTCCATTTTCTGCTTCCCTTTTGAAAACTGGAGCAGGAGAAGGCAGTTAGTCTGGATGTTGCTGGAGTGGATGTCCAGGTACCCTTGGTGTGTTCCTTGGAGCCATGATCTAGCTGATCAGACCATCCACTGGCACATAGTTCTGATCTGTGGGCTTCTTCCACTGTCCAATCTCTCAGCTTCACCTTTCAGTGGGAAGTCCTTGTGTTCTGTGTCAGGGTGAGTGAGATCTCCCAGAAACTCTTTCTTTTTTTGTCTAAAACAGACATATCCCTTTGTGTTCATCTCATGCCACAGAGAGGGCCTTTGAACAGGTATCCCCTCATACCTGGTTTCTGATGTTATCCTGCTGTATTTCTGAGTTTGCAGAGGAAATCTTGAAGTCAGGAAAATCATCAGAAAATCTTGGAGCTTTGGGAAGCAAAGTAGCAATGAAGTTAAATAATGTGTAGACAAAGCTAGTCCAGAACTCATGGAGGTGAGTGTAAGACAAGTGACATGGTTCTTATTCCTTCAGACAGGGACTCCAAAACTTTGTGTGTTGCAGAAAACCTCTGTCACACCTTGACTTTGACATGACTGCTGTCTGTGTTATGCCTTCTGTTAGCTCCCTTGAGGGGACCAGCACAAACGTGGAACCTCACAGAACAGATATTCAGCATGTACCATCCAGGACAGCATCACCCCTCTCTTACCCAAGTGCTGTCACAAAAAACTATGTTTTGTGAAGCTCTGAGAGCTGAAATAGTGTGTTGATTTCATTGTTTCACAGGTGAACATTAGAAGAAGTCACCAGTTTGAATCCCTTTAAAGCAGGCCCTAAACCAACAAGGGCTCTTTTGTGGTGTGTGGTGCTGTGCTAGTCACAGGTGGTTTTTCTGACCAGTGAGTTTTTTTCTACTTGCCGTTTTTGTACTTGCAATTATTTTAAAACTACCTTTTCATCATTTGGCAAGGAAGCGAAATCTTGGCATTTTAGAAGGAGAGCTGAGGGATGTGAATGGGCTGGAATTACAGAACAGTGATATCTGCCAAAGAGCAGCGTGGCCTTTAATCATCCGAGAAGTACTGTGTGCTTTATTGGAGAAATTAGTATAAGAAATTAAATGTCTCCCTCCATTTAAAAAAAGAGAGAAAGAAGAACGTTTAATTTAAAAAGTGAGGCTTCAGTGCCCACATATAATCCGGAAATAGCTTTGAGGTGAATAAAATACAGGGTTGAGATCAAAAGGTCTGTGATGAGGCAGCGGTTTGCTTCTGTTCAGAAGATTAGCTTGCATTTCCTTCAGCATGCACTGTAGCAAGCCAAGCTGCCAGGACCAGGCTGAGAACAGCCAAGCTCCTCCAGCAGTCAGACAGCTCTGCACAGGGAAGCAGCTTTTCACTGCTACAGTGAATGACTGCACCATGCCCTCTAACTACAGATGGGTGGCTTGTGGCTATGAAGAACACAGCAGGAAGGTGATGGGGAGGTTTGAGTGCTTGGCGTCAGCTCTGCTTAGGCACTGGCAGAATTTTAGTCTTCTTACCTCAAGCATTACCTGCTTTATACCTTTCTCTTTCAGGATAGTACTTCAGCTAGACTTCAGCTTTTTTCTTGATTGGTTCCTGCTCCAAAAATGAGTCAAAATAAGCCATCAGCTAATGGCCCCACCTAGTTGTCACTGTATGCACAGGTGTCACTGGGAACGCCACAGCACGCACGACTGGTAAAGCCATAACTCAGAATATGAGATCCAGCCTTTTTCTTTCTCCACTCTCCCAGTCTGAGCAGTGGAGAAGTGGGATAGCAGCCCTTGTGTCAGCTATTTTGCCAGCTGCAGGGAGCTTTCAGTAGACTAGGCTGTGCCAAGGCGAGGGCAGGGCACAAAGACTCCTCAGTGTGCAGCAGGCATGGGTTGTGTGGGTGCAGGATCCCAAGTCCCCATCTCCAGAATGTGTAGGAAGATCATGCATGGATATCTTGCCGTGTAGGGAGGTCTGGCTCTTTGCCTAGCAATCCGTCTCTTCTTTCAGGGAGACGGTCACACACCAGGGCAGAAAATGCTGAGGTTTGAACTCACATAACCCCATGGAAAGGAAGTGCTTTTGCATGTGGGCACTGAATTTTCACAGCTGACATCATTAGTATAAAGACTTTGTCTGACAGTGCATTACCCAGCCTCCTTCCAGTGGCACAAAGGCTGGCATTTTAATGCACGGCCATTTTTCTTTGGATTGTTTTCAACGCTAGTCAGACTGGGGAACACCATACAGCAAGTTTAGAGTACTGCTTGGACATGAAAAAAAACCCCACCTCCAGTGTCTGAAGGTGAGAGACAGGGAGGAAAAAAAGGAATTAATCTAAAGTAAGTCCATCTGAAAATGTTAAGCACAAGAGCAAACAAAAAGGATCACCTGTCCAAAGAAATCCTCTCTGCAATTCACAACTCTGAAAAAGAAACCATTCACTCGACCAGGACTCTACTGAAATAATTAACTGGAAAATAAACTCTTTCCATCATCTTGCACACTCCCTTGATAATTTTTCCTCTCTCCTTTTCTTATAACTCAGTCAAAGGTTGGGATGTTCAGAAAAACATATTCCATGCTAACTGACTGGTCTTCAGACCCATCTGAATAAGCCACAGCTTTGGTAAGAATGTGGTCCATATCCTATTTTTCTCCCAAGAAACCAGTATAATATTTTTCCTCCTACTTAATTTTGTCAAACCTGACTTTATTTTACTTGGCTGGCATTCCAACATGAGAGAGCCCTTTTAATCCAAAGGACTGATAAACATAAGAAGTTTAATGTGAAGCAGTGTGTGATTTTGTGGGGGGTGGCACTCACTTGAGAGTAAAAGTGCCTTGCTTCTCCACCTGCTTTGCCATTTACCTGCTGTACAAACTTAGGGAGCTGTACAGACTCAGCCTGCCCAATTGGTTCACTTGCCTCTCCAGGAAAGCTTCAGGTCTGTCTATTTGCAGGGTGTGTGTCACATTGGGACCCCAGTTCCAGCAGGGATCTCATAGCATCTCTATAGTGCAATGCATAGGCAGGTGCTGCACGACAAACCTCAGCAAGGCAGGGACCTTCTTTCAGATCAGTTGCAGGCTGGAGGTGTCCTACCAGGTAGACAGGCACCAGATGTCTTGGCTGGACTGGGCATAAGGCTATAGATGTTTCAAGTGAGACACAGGGACTCCAACCCCACAAAAAAACTGGTCCTGGGGTCAGAGAAGGGGAGGGAACAAGTAGACACGTAGTGATGAACCTGACAAGTGCACGTCCAACTAGAAAGAAACATTAATTCAGTAAATGAAATTCTTGTTGTTAGTGTTATTTCCTGAAGGTACATATTTATGGTGCAATGGAACTTTCTCCTTGATATTAATAAAGTATAAGCAAGTTCTTGAAACCCTTTTGAAGTCTTAGCCTTTCTTAAGTGAGGAAATCATCACGGCTAGGCTTTGCAAATGAAGATTTGGAAGTGAGGAAATGGTGAGCATCAGAATGGACTCCTCTGTGCCTGTGCTGCTTTTCTGGGAAACCTAGTGTGATAAATGAGATTGCCGAATAAAGGTTAATTGCTACCTGCAGACCTGCAGAATACTAAGATATTATATTGATGAAACAGTAGGTGAGAAAATCTAGAATGAACACAGTACACCAGAGCAGAACATTTTATGGTATTATTCTGTTCTGGGTTTCTTGTTCGCTTTCAATTTAAGAAGAAGACATTTTAGACATGTGAAAGAATCAAGAGAATCCTGTACCAGTTCACCAACCCATAACATAGGATTTGCCTACACAAGTTTATCCCAATGGAAAAACTTTGCAGCAATATCTTGATATACCTTTGTCTCTGGAAGCAGGCCGCCCTAGCCCACTAGCTGTATGGTTTCACCATGAGTTAGTGCTTGCACACGTGATTCAACAGGGATATCTTCTTAGACTTCCACGTCTCCTTGGCATAGTGGTCTTTGCTGAGATATTTCAGTGGATGAAGTTTGCTCCTGAACTTTCGTTTAGTTTCCACAGTAGGTATGTCATGTTTACCAGACCTCATCCTGATTTGCCAGTGCAAGTGTTTTAAAGTCAGTAATGCCAGTTACAACTGATAATTCTGCATTTTCTGCTGATCAGAGTGTGGAGGGCAGTGACACACAGCTTGCTGCAAATGCTGCAGTCACATCCTGTCTCGCTGAGGGAGCACTGTGAGGCACATTGTTCTGTCAGCCTAGGTGATTTGATAAACTTTGATACAGAAATGATTTGGCAGCATTCCAAAAGAGATGATTCTTAGAAACTTTCCCAGTTTCTCACAATCAGAAATAACATGCTTTTTTTTTTTTTTTTTTTTTTTTTTTATTTAAGACTGCCAGCACAGTGCTGTTCAGAAAGCACATAGCTATCATGAGGCTGTGAAATCTCCTTCTGAATCTGGCTCATACAAGATGTAAATGATGGTAGAAAAGCCTAAATGTGGAGAATACCCAGAAAAGTGGAACAGCTGGTGCACTACTGTCCCAGCACTTGCTCTGAGTAACAGCAATACATAGAATTGCTCTGTTATCTGCTCAGAGAGCATAACGAGGATCAGGGCTGTTGAAAGCACCTGCCTTGTGAGTGTTTCCTGTCCTCAGTGCCATCTGGACACCTCCAGTGTCCTCCCCAAAATGAATCTCAGTGCTAGAAAGGCACATAAAATTCCTGCTAGCACAGATGATGAAATTTCTGACAATTCCCTGTCTTGCCATCCATCAGAGTATGCATTCTTTCCCTTCAGGGGAGTGATGCCCAACATTTTGTCTGACTTTCCATGCTCCATCCTCCCTTGGGATGCTCCTGCACAACTCTCAGGTGTGAGTGGGCTCTGCAGGCTCCACAGTTGGAGTCCAGTGTGGGCTGATGTGGGCACAGCTGTATGAGCAGCAGACGGGCACAGACTGGTAGAAAACTCTCCCAAGCAGCATTTAAGCCCAGGCACACCAAGCCAACAGTCCATTATTCTTGCATCATCAAAAGAAGCAGAGCCTGCTGGACTGGATTCACCTGGACCTCTCTGTGGTCCAGTTCTGCACAGCAAGGCAATAGAAGCACAGAAATATTCCTGCCTAGTACTTTTCTCTCTTCGTTAAGCACATCACAGAGCCAACACAGAAATAATTCACTTTACTGCATATGAGAAAAGTACCCACGTGAATTACCAACTATCCAGTGTGCGTCTTGTTGATTTAATTTCGCATTCTCTGTCTGCAGCTTTTCTTTTTTTCCCTCAGTTCTGCTGTTGGGTGCACACAGAGCAGCGTTTAACTGCTGCTGTATTTTCCCCACTGTTAAACCAGAAACAAAAACTGTTTTCCATCCTGTTGGATGCACAGCCTTGGCTGTAAAATGTGTAAATGTAGCTCAGATCAGTAAGAGCCTCCTACAACTCCAGTTAACGATCGCTTGGATTTTCCGAGGTGCTCTGTTGAAGCTGAAATTAGCACAAGCTCAGGTCCACGCAGTTTGCTTTACCTAGCATTATGAAACATGCCAATTAGCTTGAAAAAGATAAAATCCCAGGTCTAAATCCTGGACTATGTATGGCCTTAGCCTCGTGTTGCTCAGAAAGGGCTTGTTCCCAGATGGTGGACATGGAGAGAACAATAACAGTATCCAGCTCTGTGATAACTGGGGAGTATATACATTCCCTTTGTTGTGGACACACTGCCAAGCAGCAGGCCTGGTCCACAGAGAGATTGAGTACAACTATACTGACAGCATGATACTGGAAGACAGACATAATAACACTTAAAAATTTATTAAGGGAAGTCTTGCAGTATGTTCAGAAAAATATCCTCTTATGCCACATAAATGGCATAAGCCATTTTGGGCATTCTTCTGCACACACAGTCCAACCCTAACTCTGCAAACTGATCCAAGGGCTGAGGATAATTGGAATGTTACATACTTGCAGGATCAGGATCCGTCAGTTCTGCTCGTAACAGAACAAAATAAGTAAAAGATAATGGAGAGCTGGGATAACTAGGTTCAAGGTTGTTCCTAAGCTCTGGCTGTCACTTTCATGTCACTAGTTTTTATGGCCACTTATTAGAAAGTTCTGCAAGTCCTCCTGCCAGTAGTGCAGTGATGTTCCAAACCCTGGTCTCACCAGTGAAAGACTTGATCCCAGTATAAACTGATGTTCCAAGAACATAGTTTAAAAATAAAAGAAGAAAAATTTAACTGGATCAAATCCAGTAATATACTGTTTAGGATCCTCTAGAATTTTCTAGAGGCACATGTCTAGTCTTACTACTTTTCACAATTTTGTCTCTCCTCCCTGCCTGTTAGAGATCAGCATGTGTTAACTTAATCCTACTGAAAATCTGATCTTGGCTTTGAAGACTGCTGATTACGAGATAGAGGAAACATCTTTTCTCACCTCTTTTTGAAATCACATGTTTCTAATTTGAAGTATGATCACTGCAGACCCAAAAGCAGGAGGCAGTGCTAAGAAAACCCTGAAGATTTGTTATGTCACAGTTCCTCTCTCCTGACTTTATGCCTTGGATCTTTCTGCAGAGGGGGGAGAAAACAAAAGGCTGCCACCGTCAGGTCTGGTTTTATAGATAATTTTCTTTTTTTTTGCTCACAGTGGCTATAAAGAACTGAAGAAGGAAAGTGACTGATATAACTGCTGTCTGCAAGGAGAGAAGAACCTGGTTGAGAGGCAGGAAGAAAAGTTTATGGCACCCCCAAAAATAGTAAAAGCCTTGTTTAACTAGAAGAACATTGGCCTGAACTTGGTCTTTGTGCATGTGCTTGAGCAATGGGAAAACCAGCTATAGAGATGGCAGTAGTACATCTCAACTCTCTGAGTGTGTTGGCACTTGCTTCCTTGTCTGCTCCATATCTGTCCAGCCTAGACAGGTCCTTAATTACCTTAATGGTTTTGTCACCTCGTGCTTGAGTCAGAGACATTTTGTGGTTTGTTCCTAGCAAGTTCTGTCAAAGAAGTTCTCAGTTATTACATTGCAGCTCCAGTCCAGCCACACAGTCCCCTAATACAGTGTCAACAAGTAGATATCCAATCTAATTCCACCTGGGATTTGCGTATCTGGCCATGCAGTGGAATGGCAATATGACTTGAAAAGAATATATACGCATATATATGTGTATCACATACACATGCATGACTGCAGCCCCAGAAAAACTCCAGGCAGGAGATTATTCTAAGTAAAGGGATCTGCACACATCTTTTTTCCCCCTCATAATTCCCAGTGTACTCAAGCTATTAGAAAGATCTTCCTTTGGCATCTCTGACAACCTCCAGCTTTTAGCAATAGTTATGCTCAGTGACCACCAACAGGAATGTGCTGGAGAATGACAAAGTGCAATACAAACTAGAATTGAAAGGCCAGCTTCTCAGAAGGAGTTTTTTATAGTTAAATGTTGCATTTTAAAGACCTCTTTACCTCATTAGAAGATCATATGGGGACAAAATCTCTATCTGTCTTCCTCGCTTAACTTCCCCAAGGAAGTTCTGACCTTTTAGCAAGCTTCAAAATAAAGGGCAAAGCAATGGAATTTATTAATGTGAGAGAGTGGTACCCTGGTTTAGCTGAGCCAATGTGCAGCAGACTTTTCCAGAGACAGATGTACAAGCCTATTATTGACAAGTTTTGAAAACCTGACAGTAGATCTTATGATGCCAGTACACAAAGAACAGCTTTGCTGGTGCAGATCATACTGCAGAAAAAAGGGAAGAACTTTGTCTGGCACCACACTGGAATGCTTACCTACCCCCAACATTGCACACTACTTTTTCTGGAGGTAGAGAGGACACTCCAGTCATCATCATGTGGTTATAATTACAATACCAGTCCACCTTTTGTACAAGAGGAACTTCCCAGTGTAAGGTGTTTTAAAACGGGTAACTGCTTTCTGGGTTTTTTTACAGGTGAAAAAACTGAGACAAATGAACCAAATTGCTCAAGGCCAATCAGAAGTCCAGTGGCAAAGTCTGAATCAGACACTGGGCTGACTACTGCGTCAGTACCAACTTAATCAGGTATTCATAAACCCATATCATTTACTAATCTAAATGTGTACACACTAGAGGGTGCTGCACTGCTTTTCTAAAGTAATTTCCTTTATTTCATTTGTTTAAGCTCATGCTGAACTTGAGTAAAATTTCTTTATGCTTGACAGTGAGAGTCCAAAGAACAGGAATTGTTCTTGGGTAACTCAGTGTAGGCATGCACTTTCATTTTGGAGAACTAGGATTCTAAGGAGGAAAAGAAGTTTTAGATCAATGCATTTGCAAATGCATTTTCCCAGGAAATACTGTACACATACATAACTATATGTATAAATAAGGTCTTTTATTCTTAAAAGTAATAAAAACCCCCTAAAAAAGAATAAGACAGATTTTTAATAGATGCAGTGGAAAAGAGCTTGTAAGTGTTTCTTCAAAACAGTTTCAGTCAAAATATTTACAGTCATTTTTATGGTAGAATATGTAGATATGATAAATTGTTTAACCAAACTCAATTTTACCAGAAACAGTCTGACTTCTAAATATCTTTTAAAAGCACACATGCAGATCAAAAAACCCCAAACAAAACAACTCATTCTCCAGTAAATTTAAGAAAATTAATTTCATTAACAAAAACCTCTCAATCTGAAAATGATGTGGGATGAAATTGTATAGCTCAGGGACTGTGAACACAGACTCGATATGACATCAGGAAGAATGACATTTCTAATCAGTCAATGGAGAGGGGGAGATTCTGCTCCCTTTTACAAGGGAATAAATTCAGAGAAACATTGTTGGGGTTTATGGTGGCATTAATATAAATTAATAGCATCAGTGTAATCCTATCAAAGGTGTGTCCTTAACAAGGCACGTGCATACAGGTTTGTGCACAGGTATGCACGTGTACACATATAGAGAAAATAAACATCAGCGTGTCTCAGCTACATTCTTTGCAATGATTTTTTTGGCCTGAGGGTGGGAAATAAATTTTGCTGTTGGGAACATAAGAGCCCAGAACAGCTATTATAGAAGGAGTTAAAGGTTAGTCTTCTCAACGAGCAACTCAACAGATCCTAAATCAAACACCAGTGAGAGCATCCATACCATGCGGAATTGAAATGGACATAAATTATGCTGCTTTTTTCCCTAAGGTCACTTCTGTATTATGATTACCTTATGTTAGCTTTAGCCAAATTAATGCATCTCTCATATTTTTACCTATCAGACTGCAGATACTTGTGAGAATTAAGACATTATCTCCATATAGTCCTGAGAAATGTACAGGTTTGAGCTGCTTTCATCAAACTGTGTCTTCTCCCTGATCTTAGGTCCATAAGGTATGCAGGCATATTCTCTGAAAAAATCTGTGTTCAGGATTATGATTTTCATAACATGTTTTATGAAGATTGTGTGAATACTGGATTACTCTGCTGATAAATTTTTAAGATGAAGAGGAAGGTTGTCAATAATTCAATTAGGCTGCTATTAGTCACTTTTCGATATATTCCTCGGCATCCAGCCAGTGCTGCACTTGATTGCACATTTTGGAACTTTCCACTGACTGTCCTCAGTTTCTGTGTTGAATTTCCACTTCTCTGCAATTTCAAACTCACGTGGCACCTCTGGTTTCCTTGTTACCTGATTTTGTGAGGAGTCCCACTCTCCCTCACACAGGTGTTTCATGGCACACTTTGCTACAGCAAAAGCTCTGCCCTCACATATCTACTGTTTATGGTGCTTTATAGCTGCCATAAAAACGATTGGTTTCATGTTTGAACAAGGTGTCATCTGTGTTTGTTGTTCAACTTTGCCTTGTGTCTGATGTGCCTCCAGGTGGCTGGTCAGTGGACCATGACAACCCCCTACCTTGCCAAATTCCTGTTCAGAAGCAGTCACTTCAGAAAATATGTTCTGAGTTGTTTTTTTCACTGGTACTCCGTACATGCCATGGCTCAGAGCACAGGTATCATGGTTTGAGAGCCCCAAAATCCAATTCCCTAGAGTAAACCCCCTCCCACATCTCAACCCAGTGTGAGATGGTTTCCAGACACCACATGAGACTCAAATGGGGGAAGTGATTATCTATTACAATGACTGTACAAAATAAATACTACAATACATTATATACAATCTTAACTACTTCTACCATTACATAAAAGTATTTACAATGGATCAAATCTCTTCTTCCCTCCAGATAAAAGTCCAGGAGGGAAGAAGGAAAAGATCTTTTCCACTCTCAGAGCAGCAATGTCTCTAGGGCAGCAGGTCTATCCTCTTCTCATGCAGCAGCTGTAGCTGGATCTCTGCCAGTACACACAAGGGAGTATCCAAGCCCCTTGGCCCATGGTCTTCAAGCGAGGGTCTTCTCTTCCGTGGGCTGCATAGGCAGGGACAAAACTCGCTTCACCACGGTCATATCATGGGGTGTAAGACCCCCATGAAGGTCCTTTCCTCAGGGGATTCACCCCTGAGTCAGAACATCTCGGGCAGCTTTCAGTTGAAGGCCTTTGCCTCAAGAGTTCTATCAGAGCTTCTGTGCTCTGATCTCAGGTTGCCAGCTTAGCTTGGCAGCAGCGGCGAGGGGGGACCAAGGTCACCCCTTCTGCATTCCTTTGGCTGCCCTGGTCCAGCTTTCCAGGACACCTGAGCTTTTCAGCTCCTCTCTGCAGTGCTACTGCACTTCACACCTCCCTTCTAGGAGGGGTCTCCAAGGAGTTTGGGGTCTTTTGGTTCAGTTCTTATCCCAAAAGCTCTGTCTGTAGAGCTTAGTCTTGTTCTCTGTCCCTGCTGCTGGCTCTCTTTCTCTCTCGAACAACTCTGTGTCTTCCTTGGCTGCATGTTTGTTTCTGCTGCTTCCCCGTTATCTCTTGGCTCTCAGCCACAGTCTCTGGACGCTGCTCCTGCTGCTGCTCTGTCTCTGCTCACTCACGGTGGAGAAAACTTCCAGCTTTCTAGCTACTGGTACTTAGCCCAGTTTAACACTGTTCCAAGTCCCTGTAACCCGTTGCCAGGGGCTGGGGGGGCAGAGCCCCAAGGGGGTCCGAGCCCCTTCCTCGTGGCTCTACAACATGGCTACTTCTTCCAACAACAACTACAACAACCTTCTCTTCCGTTCTGCTTGTGATATGTTTATATTTTGCAGAAGCGCTCATTGGGTAAAAACCTCAAGGGTCACCACCCCCTGGGGTTTTACCATTTTATAACTTCAGGGGGAAAACTGTTTTCCCCCACCACAACAGGGATGATAAGAGCTCCAGCAGAGCCAAGTTATCCAGCTCGAGGAAGGTGGGTAGAGTGCTCTCCCTGTAAGGAGGAGCTGGGCAAGGCTGATCACAGTGACCTGTTTCTGAGCCCTGTTCTGTAAGCACCACCAGGTTTGGGACACAGAGCATGTGAGGTTAGGGCTCTGAGGTGCCTAACCTACCATTTCAGCATCTTTGCACAGTGGAGGTACTTCATCCTACAGAGTACAGATAAAGCCAGCCAGGGACAAAACATGGTGTGTTTTTCCCTTCCAGCAGCATAAAGTGCATTGGATGCCCATTTATCTTTTTGCCCTCTGCACCTTCCTTATGGGATGTAGATTTCACTGATGTCAGAGGATATTGCAGAGCCATTGTTCAAAATCCAGGCACACAAACTGCCAGCTATTATTTACATTCAATGGACTGCCATTGACCAAGGAAGATAATACTGGAATTTCATTGCATTTGCTGACAGCAGAGCAACTCTGCATGTCATGAGCCTTGTGAGAGTGAGATGCTCAGGTCCTGGGACAATTGCTTCATGCCAGGGGAGTGAGAGAGGCAATGCTTTTGTTGCTGTTTTCCTCACCACTGGCACTTGCACAGTGAAGCCTGAGGGCTAGGCTAGCCTGACATCCAGCCTGCTAGCAGTGCAATCAACTGGTATCCGTCACTGAAGCAGCGAGAAGATGGCTGTGTATTCCCACTCTGCTGAGGTGGGGTGCAGAATTAAGAGTCACAGACTTGGTTGCTTTCAATAAGGGTATAAACTCCTATTGAAAAAGTATTTTTGGACATGGGAAGGCCAGGCAGAGAATGCAAAGCCCCAAGGACACACTTTCTGTTTCACTCTGAAGAACGTTTAATCATCCTTAAATCAGCTGCAATTATTTTGAAGACCTCCAGTAACTTTTGTCTTCAGATCAGCTGGAAATGCATCCTGAAGTTGAGGAGACATTCATATTCCTCTTTGGCTCTTAACTCACCAGTTTTTCATGCTACTCTGATCTTGCACTATGTTGTTCTGCAGGACACAAAATAGAGGTCTTTTTTTGTCTTTTCTGACCTTAAGTAACTTCTGTCTCTAGATAAGATGCTTTAACTGGTACTCAGGCCATCCCACGTTTACTCTGCCTGTGAGAGATGCTCTTCCTGTATTTCTTACCACTTTATTTGTAGGGAGTGAAGAAACAGCATCTAAACTAGAAGACAAGAGTCCACTTACATCTTTTACCACAGAGGAGGAATAGGATCACTTGTGGTTCAGGGGGAGAGATATCATTTGTGATTTCTCAGGCTCACTTTCAAGCCAGATCTCCTAAACCTGCATATTTAAGCAGGCATAAAATGCACACTTCCTCTCCCACATGGTTTGATTTATGATTCAGTGTGGTGCCTCTCTTCTATAAGGCTTGTCTGCAGAGCCAAACCATCCAACAGGGTGGCTAGCTGGTGACATTAGACCTTTAGCCCAATCACCAGCAATGTCTGGTGATTCTTGTATTTCAAAACCTGGTGGATCACATGGGTGGGCTATTTTATTTGCACGTGGCACTATTTGTGTTTTCTTGCATTAAAAACCTAGGAAACTGCATAGAAATATATATGTATAAATTGCACCACATGTTGCCAAGAGAACATAAGAGGTAAAAGTTGAATACTTCAGAGTTAGGTAATGCCAAAACCACTTGAACTCCCTTGTGTGTGCACATTATGAGACAGTCTCAACTTACAGGATCATATTACTCTTGTTTCCACAGGTCAGACAATACTAGGTGCTGTGAGCTGGAGAAAAGCTTGATCCCACGTCTCCCCTGCTACCATGACAGAAATTAGGGGGTAAAATGCAAAACAGCAAACTGTGAGGAACAAGGTAATTTGGCAACAGGTGTAAGGAGGGAAATCATCCGGATAAGATACGACAGCTTCGAGGTGTGCAGCAGGGTTTGGCATAAGCATCCTGATAGCAGGTAGCCTCTGCCTTTATACTATTCCTGTGTGGTCTGGCCTGCCCTTGGGATTTTATGCTTAAAATTGTAATTGTGACAGGCAATAAGATTCACCAGCATGAGAGAAACAGCATGGAAGGGGAAAGAGTTGTAGAGACAAAACATGTCTTGCTTTCTGCTGCATACTGCTGTTCCAGAGGTGTGGGAGATGGAAGCAATTTTGTAGGACTAAATTGCAGAGTTATGTGACAGGTCAGCAGTTCTACTACGTTTATCCTCCACACTGGCGTTGAGTATCAAACTCCATGCGTTCAGGCACTTTGCAAGTCTTATGTTGCTTATTCCAGAGAGCTCAGTAAACCTACTGTCCCCAGGCATGCCTAGTGGTCTGCTACATGAGTAACGCTTTTTTTGTTGTGGTGAAAAAAAAGATTTTGTTCAAAAAAAGGGATTTAAAAACTGAAGAAAATGAAAAGGGGAAAAAGGAGTGTAAACACAACCTGAAAGTGTGTTCGCTTTGCCAAAACTTCATTCATAACAGTAAGAACATGTTAATTGACATTGAATTAACTTCAAACAAACACTGAGGACTAAGGAAAAATGGTTGTAAACTAGAAAAATGGCAAAGGAATAGAATAGATGAGAAATGTCCTCAAGGTCAGCTTTAGGACATCTGTTGTTCATAACATGTGTCTATATATAAATATAAAATTACTTGGATGAGGGTGTTGAAAACCTAGGCAATATCCATCTCCAGTTTCCGTTTGCTCACTCTGGAGTAATTCCACAGACTTTAGTGGAGAAGGTCCAGATTTACCCTAGCTAAAAAATGGAAAGCACAACCTGACCAGAGAACTCCAAGTTTACAGATGATGCAGAGGATGAACAAATAGCAATGAACAGTGTAACCAGATTCTGTGGGATTTGGATTGTTTTGAGAATTGGAGCCGTCAGATGGCAAATGCAGTTCATTGTCAAAATGATAAAATAATGAGGCTGAATTCAAGAAGACAATCTAGGGAATAACTGCTACATTCAGGAAACATCATAACTAGAAAAGAGGTTAGGCAAAAAGGATTGAAGCCCTCAGCCTGTTACAGAGATACAGTAAGAAAGATCTGTGAGGTGTGTGATTAAGAGCTGTACTAGAGGCTGAGAATACTAAGGAAGGTGCACAACAGTCATAGTATTTAAGGCACTTCCTAGGCAATTATCTCTGCTTCTAATTATCAGTGTACAGGAAAGCTATCCTATCATTTTCCTCACCTCAGAGAAGACTGATCTGGGCAATGCAAGTTAGGAGAAAGGACACCTTGGTGTGGCTTTGTCTCCATTGTTTCTTCCAGTACAGCTGCTGGATCCCACTTACGAGTTGGAGACGTAGAACATCTCAGTGACACACAAACGTTGTACCCCCCCAGGAGAGAATTTAAACCCTGAGTTCCCCTCACAGAAGAGTATATTAGGCTGGTAGATATGTCAGCATTTCAGTAAATCTATGCATTTTGTCTAGGACATGTATGTTGGTCCAGCCTTTTGATTAATTTGGAATAATCAGCATGAATACAAAATGTTCAAGAGGAGACATTTTTGTGCTGTAACCTTTCTCAGTCCCAGACTGAGAGGGACCAAGAGAAACCTTATTTGAAAACCCATGGGTGCCAAGGGGAGTGTAACCCTCTCATGTGCAAGAGGAATGAACTGGTAATGACTGACACAGAGAAGGCTGAGGTACTCAGTGAGTTCTTTTCCTCAGTCTTCACTGGCAGTCAGGTTTCCCACTTTCTCTCAAGTCCCTGATCCTTTGTGTGGGTGTGGGGAGAATGAAGTCCCTCCCACTATAAGTAAAGATCACTTAATGAAGCTGAATAGCTCCAGTCCATGAGACCTGATGACATGCATCCCAGGGTCCTGAGGGAACTGGCTGATGTTGTTGCCAAGCCACTCTCCATCATGTTTGAAAAGTGGTGGTGGTCAGACAAAGGTCCTGGTGACTGGAAAAAGGGAAATGTTGCTCCCAGTTTTAAAAAGGGGAAAAAGGAAGAACCAAGGAACCACAGACTGGTGACCCTCACCCCTGTGCCTGGGAAGATCATGGAGCAGATCCTCCTTGAAGGTGTGCTAAGGCACATAAAAGACAAGGAGGTGATCCAAGGCAACTAGCATGGCTTTACTTAGGGCAAATGGTGCCTGACCAGTCTGGTGGCCTGTGATGGAGTGATGGCAGTAGTTGATAAGAGAAGACTGACAGATGTCATCTATCTAGACTCCTGTAGGGTCTTTGATATGGTCCCACATCACATGCTTATCTCCAGACTGGAGACACATGGATTTGATGCATGGACTATTCAGTGCCTAAGAAATTGGAAGCATGAACACAGCCAGAGAGTTGTGGTCAATGGTGCTTTATCCAGGTGGAAGATGGTGACAAGTTGTGTCCCTCAGGGCTCTGTCTTGGGACTGGTGCTCTTCAGCGTTTTCATCAATGGCACAGACAGTGGGACCGAGTGCACCCTCAGCAAGTGTGCAGGTGACACAAAGCTGAGCAGTGCAGCTGACACAACAGAAGGCAGGGATGCCATCCAGAGGGACTGCACAAACTTGAGAAGTGGGCCCAAGAGAACTTCATGAAGTTCAACATGTCCAAGTGCCAGGTGCAGCACTTGGGTTAGGGAAATCCCAGACATGAGCACAGACTGGGAGAAGTCACGGAGAGCAGCCCTGAGGAGAAGGGCCTGGGTGTTCCTGTGGATGAAGAGCTGGACATGAGCCAACAATGTGCACTAGCAGGCCAGAGAGCCAACCATCTCCTGTCTGCATCAGAACAGGAGTGGCCAGGACATCGAGGAAGGTGATTTTCCCCCTCTACTTTGCCCTTGTGAGGCCCCGCGTGGACTACTGCATCCAGGTCTGGGGTTCTCAGCACAAGAAAGACAAGGACCTGTTAGAGAGAGCCCAGAGGAGGCCACAAAGATGACCTTAGAGCTGGAGCACCTCTCCTATGGAGACAGGCTGACAGAATGGGGATTGTTCAGCCTGAAGAAGAGAAGGCTTCAAGGAGACCTCATTGCACCTTTTCAGTACCTTAAGATGGCTTATAAAAATGAGGAAGAAAAATAGTTTTTAAGAGCATGTAATGATAGGACAAGATGCAATGGTTTTAAACTGAAGGAGAGTAGGTTTAGATTATATGTTAGGAAGAAATTCTTTACTGTTATGGTAGTGAGGCACTGGAACAGGTTGCCCATAGAACTTGTGGATGCTTCATCCCTGGAAGTGCTCAAGGCCAGGTTGGATGGGGCCCTGAGCAAACTGGTCTAGTGGAAGGTGTCCCTGCCCATGGCAGGGGGGGTGGAACAAGGTGATCTTTAGGGTCCCTTCCAACTCAGGCCACTCTATGATTCTATTATGAGGAAGAATATTTTTGAGGATTCAGGTTCCTTACAAAGGGCACATATTACACCTTCCCTGTTCATAAAAAATACACCCACATTAATTAACTTACTTTACAGGATCCCACAAAATTTAGAGACGAAAGTAACATGTTAATAGATGGCTGGTTGTTTCTTCCTCAGGGGAGTGATAGGACATTATTTTCTCTACTATAAATTTCTAGTCTTTGTTCAACAGTTTACCTTTCTTAATTTCATGATTCTGCCCTTTAGGGTTGCTAATCCTGCCAGAATCCCTCTGGAGCCAAGAAGCTGACGTGTTGAACACCTTAGTGGTAATACTATTGATTTTGGCTAAATGAACAAGAGAGTGAGGCTGAAGGTTTGATTTAATTTTCAGCTTTTTTCTTCCAAAATCAGCCTCCCTGGTAAAACAACTCTTGGGTGTTTCAGTGGACTTAACTTTTTTAGTTTGACTGTGATTTGTTCTGTTTCCTTTGATGTTTTACGTGTGAGGGCAATTTTGGGTTATGCAGGGCACTGCTGGTTGTAGCTTTTCCAGCATTTTCCTAGCCAGTAGTTGCCTCATTCTCACTTTGGCAAGCAGGTGAGCAGGTTTGAACTCTGCACCACCTGCCCAATTCTCTGGCAAGGGCAGGGGATGGCTTTGACACCAGCAAAGACAGTAGATGGGGAAAAGTGTATGAGAGAGCAGGGCACACAGCAACACTTGCTGTGGATCAGCTGGTGTGTGCCAGCCACATGTCTGAGCCTTCACATTTTATAGAGAGGTCTCTTTGCTCTCACAGCACTGACACCCTCCTCCTCTGGCAAAAAAATTCCTGCCAACCCTTTACAAAAAAATTGCAGCAGACATCCAACATTCAGAATGGAATCCGAGATCCTGAAAAAAGATCTGCAAGTTACTTCTGAAGAAAAAAAAACAACCTAACACCAAAAGGAGTTTTTAACCATAAAAATCCCCCAGGGATGTTGGAGAAGACCAGAGACATTCTGTGATTTTATTGAAGGATGCCCCTATTGGAATTATTTCTGTGGGAAAATGCCTGAATCCTATGTCATGGACCAGTCTAAAACCAAAAGGGAGAAATTTTTATCTCAAAAGTCCATGATCAAGCAGTTTAACAGTCAGCATTTCTTAGATTTAAAGGTCAGCAGGGACCATTAACTCATTTAGGACGGCATCCGGTAAAGCACACAGGCTGTAGGACTTGATCCAATTACTTCTGCATCAGCCTATAGCTTTTGTATGCCTGTGGCATATCTCAGTCTGAAGAAATGGTTTCCTCTGGTGAGCCAGTTTCCCAAACTTTTAGATGCAAAAATGCTGGAAATGCATCAGTTCACAGCTGGTCATGCCACCTCTGAGATTGCAGCATCATTTGCAAATCACACAGACCTGGGATCTACAGGGTAGTGAGTGCTGAGTGAACAGGAAACAGTGACAAGAGGGTGTCTGTGTCACAGGTGACTGTGGTTTTCATGATGATGCTGGGATGAGGCTCACTTGGGCACATAGCTGTGTCTCCAGGAGGAAAACAACATCTGAGTAATGAAATACAGGTGTATTTAGTTATTTTCAGATCTTCGTAAGTCTTATTTCTTTGTCTGTGACAGACAAAAGATGCCTATCAGACAGCAAACAGGTTTCTAAATTAAGAATGCACTAGTCTTTCAACTATTTCTTTTCTCTAGCAAGAATTCTTCCAATATGCCAAGCCCAGCATTAAGAGGGCTGCTATGGGGAAATGAACTCCATCTCCGCCAGACCTCAATACAGGTGTGGGTGTGCTTTCCAATTTAAGCAACTGTCATCAGTCTGAAAACTCAACTAAGAAATAGATATATGTTTTTAAAAAATCTTTTGAGACAGAGATGGTTAGAATTTGTTTCAAATTTTGTCCTTTTTCATATAGTTAAGAATAAAATTTCATTATTTTACAAGAAAACTACTATTTAATGGTAGATTTTTATTAGTACTTAATTATTTCTAAGCAAAGTGATGCTTTCATTTCCTGTATGTATTTTTTGGGGTTTTTTTAGAAAAAAGACAAATGAATAAAGGAATTTAGGAATAATTCTATGTACAATATAAAAAAGTCAGTTTCATTTTTATTGAAATACATGTCTTTGTACAAAGAGGTTATGATTCCTCAGGTATTGTCAACAGTAAAAAATCCTACACATAAAACAAGAAATTTGCAGGAATCAGGAATATGCCAAAAGTCCTATCTGGGCTGCAGGAGTAGGACTGACTGTGTCATAGAGGCATTCATAGACAGCTCTGGAAAAACTGTGATTGGTGCAGGGATCACCTTGAGGAAGAATCATGCAAAGTAGATACACAGATCACAGGTTTGAGTGTGTGTCTCCATCCCTACCTACAAACTCCCTGTGACATGCCTGAGCATAGCTACTCATCTGTAGTAAAACCTGCCCTATCTTGTCTTCAACACACCACCCTGCTGCCAAAACTTCCTGTCACAAAAATTTGGCTCCTCCTGGTCTGGCAGAGTTTTCTTAAGTGTTCTGTGGGTAAGACATGACTGGCTGACGCATGCTAGTGCTCCTCATGAAAGGTGCCAGACTCTGTACCAGCTCTAGTGGCAAGATTAGAAAAAAAATGCAGAAAAGAAAGTGAAATGGATGAGTTCTCATCAATGAGTTTCAAGGAAGGCTGTCACACGGGGACATGGTTCAGGATATTTCAGTGGACTTGACCAGGAGTGGAGAAATGAGTGGTGGAGGAAAGATGTGACAAACAGCATTAAACAGATGGAGACACAGCTGTGCCCAAACTGGAAATCCCAGCCCCTCTCTGTCTCATGTACCTAGAGAGCTACAGTCCTGAGGCAGCAGCCTCAGCATTCAGCAGGGCTGTGCATTCAGGAGGGCCATGAGGATGCAAGGAAAACCTTGCAAATGCCATCCCATGAGCAACAAAAGAGGCTTCTACTTGCTGAAACATCTGCATTGCCCAGCAAGCACAGCTTAGTAGCTCCCTCCACCAACATGTGCTGGATCAGCCCTTTTCCTAGGCTTCCAATGTTTTCCCTCAGTTGTTCTCCAGAGGCTGGAGGTGTCCTGTGGCTCCGTGCTTGTGCAAGCAGTGAATTGGATGAGCAAACATCATTCATGCCTGCTAGACTTCAGCACTATGTGTAGCTCTCACTGTCATTCAACACATACATCCTCTCTGCACTTTCCTCTTGGAAGGCAAGTCTGGCCTTGCTAAGCTTTGCTGTCCCAAGCCAGCCTCGTTGTTTACATCAGAGCAGCAAATCTACGGAGGAGGCCAATTAATTGAGTTGCATCTGTGGCCAGTTTGAATTGAGCTAAATTCTTAATAAAGAATAATAGGAGATGGTGCTGGCCACAGAGATTATTTGGTTTCCAGGAAACAGCCTGCAACTGGGAAACCAATATGTTCAGTGCTGAGTGCCAAATTGCCAACACAATCCTCCTGTTTTGTCCTGCAGGCAGCTAGCGATCGGCCTCTGGTGAGCTCAGCCGGCCTGAAAAGCACTGGGAGGAGCTGCTGTGAGCTCCTCCACCTTGTCAGATTTCCAGTAATATGTCAGAGCAGTTGACCCCTGGATGACTCAGCCACATCTCAGAAGGGAAATGCCTGGCAAGAAGATCATGCTGGAGGAAAGGTTTTAACAGCTGGAAGAAGCAGCACTGTCATTGTGGCAGAAGAGGAAAGTAAGACACTATGATCTAGCCTACTCAGAGACCAGCATGCAAAGGTCAGGAGACGATGGATGCCTCTGTTGATGGCAGACTGAGGTTTTCATAAGTCAAGGCCATCACAAGAGCCACAGGGATCAAGCTCTGGGTATGCTACTCTGTAAGATGAGAAGTGTTGTATCTTTACATACATGCTTGCTTACAACAGTGATTTCAGAAATCATTGACCAGGTTTACCAGTAAGACCCAGTAAGATCTGCTTTGTTGCTGCTCCAGGGGCTGAAACAAGACATCAGAGTGCCTTGTCTGATGAGTATGTGTATGTATTGTGAGCCAGAGCAGCAACAAAAGGGATGAAACATGCCAGAGACTCCAACCCTTAATGTCTTCTACAGGGCAGGACACATGCTCTGTCAGAGATAAACGGCCAGCACTGTGAGGACAATTACTTCTGTTACAGACTGGCTGTTCATGGACCACTCACTGCAGCTACAGAGTCCATGTTCCCATGGCTTCCTGCTCCATAGTTAAAGCATAACTCTCCTGTTGAAGTCTTCTGCACCATCATTTGGCAGTTTCCCCAACACTTTGCTGTCTCTCAAACAGATATCCTCTATCCTCAGCTGTCTCTGTGGCCCTTTAATTTTCTTCAACACTTGGCTTGCAAAGCTTGAGACCAGAGCAAATGGGTTGTTCCAGTTGTGATATATGGGACACACTCAGCAAACATGTGAGCTTCTCATTACATGTGCATATCTCTTTCCATTGTATTTCAGCCTTCTAGGCCATCTTTGGTGCCCTTTGGGCACATCTTGACTTGCTGAACTTCTCATACAGTGAGAACCTAGCCAAAAAGTCACTAGGTCTAGACTGCCCAAGAAAGAAACCAAAATTCCCAAACTCCTTGAAAAGGTAAGTGTCATGTTAATGCCAGTAATAGTATCTTCTAAAAATATGGCATGCTGGTTTAGACATCTGTGATATCTATTGCTTACACATGCTCTATATTTTATGTCTCTCACAAACTCCTCAGATGGAAGGAAATTCTCCTATCCTGAGATGTAAGTCACTTAGATAGGGATACTGATAGGAGCATCCTGCGAAGGCTACAAGCATAACAAAACCTCTCTCTGACTGTTTGGATTTCAGTGACCCAGAAAAATGTCTTATCATCTGTCTGGAGCTGATTGGAGGTTTTCTAAAGTCCCTGAGTAAAAAACTAGGAGCCCTTAACCATGGTGCAGGTGTGCTCCATGCAAAGGTCTCCCACCCTCCCATACGGCACAAGACCTGTCCATTTCTTTGCAGAGTGTCATGATTTGGTAGCCATCAGACAGTTCATATCTGACTTTTTGGGGTGGACCTTTGGTCTGATTGGAACTTGGACCAAAGAAAAGAAGTTAGGAATACAGAAAAGAAAAAGGCAGTTCCTGGCCATTAATTTTGCCAGGTTTAAAGATAAAGAGTTCCAAAAGACTTATACCTGTGTTTAATATTATAATTGGAAATAATTGTGCTGAGATTAATGGGACTGTTCACAGGATTCTGCTTACAAATGCATATATAACTTTGACAGCTCAGTGTCATGAACTGCATAATCACCAGAGGTGCAATACACATATGCTGTAGATTTGTGTACTTGTCTTTCTCATCCCAGACAGACAAATCTAAGTGTCATTGTTTGTTCAGGGAAAGGAATCTTGCATTTCCCTGTGCCAAAGTTCATACAGTATAAAAGGCTGTCTTTATACCCTTGATCTTCTCTCAGATTTCCACTGTGACTTCAGGCTTCTGAAAAGTTTGTGATTTAGTCCCAAATGTTATTTCTGTCACTCTTCTGGGATTAAACATTTCCATTTACCTTTCTCTTCAGTCATGACTTGTAGATTGGGTGGCCCATAGACTGTTTATTTCTTTAGTGTTTAGAGGCTTTACTTTCTATTTAAAATTGCTATTTTTTTCCACAGTTGAAGGAGAGAAACCATTGTCACTTTGAAATCATTTAATAAACTGGTACCCAGGAGCCTTACCTTCCCCAAACGTTCATCCATGTGCCTTATGTTTGTTGGCTTTGTTTTGTAACCATAGAATGGCCTGGATTGGAAGGAACCTTAAATATCACGTAATCCCAACTCCCCCTGGCGTGGACAGGGACACCTCTCACTAGACCAAGTTGCTCAAGACCTTATCCAACCTGACCCTGAATAGATCAATTTCCAAAAATGATGGATAGTGGCTTAGCAACTTTGCCCGCCAGCTCCCTCAAGACCTGTGGATGAATCTCATCAGGTCCCATGGACTTGTGTGCATTCAGGTTCCTTAGATGGTCTCAAACCTGATCCTCTCTTACAGTGGGCTTAGGGTCTTCATTCTCCCAGTCCCTGCATTTGCCTTCCCTGACTTCAGTGGCATGGCTGGAGCACTTGCCATGGGAGACTGAGTTGAGAACTTCAGCTTTCTCTTTTTCCAGGGTAACCAGGTCTCCTATTTCCTTCCAGAGAGGGTCCACACTAACCCTAGTCTTTCTTTTGTTTGCAACATACCTATAGAGGTGCTTTCTGTTATCCTTGATATCCCTAGCCAGACTCAATTCTAACTGGGCCTTGGCTTCCCTAACCTTATCCTCAGCTTCCCGTACAACTTCCCTGTATTCATCCCAGGCCACCTGTCCTTGTTTCCACCTCCTGAGAGTTTTATTTTTTGCTCTGAGTTTGCTCATCAGCTCCTTACCCATCCATGTCTCCTGGCATTTTTGCTCGTTTTCATCCTTGTTGAGGTACATCACTTCTGAACTTGGAGAAGGTGATCATTAAATATCAGCCAGCATTCTTGAGCCCCTCTGCCCTCCAGGGTTCTGTCCCATGGGATTCTACTGAGTTGGTCCTTGAAGAAGCCAAAGTCTGCTCTCCTGAAGTCCAGGTCAATGAGCTTGCTGAGTGCCTTCCTCACTGCCCCGAGGAGCTCAAACTCCACCATCTCATGGTCACTGTATTCAAGGCACCTGACACACAACAAGTCTCAAGGAGAGGTTTCTTGCTGTGAAAAAGGGAGGTCATGCAGTGGGATGGGTGGGGAACATGGCTGAAGTGGGCTGCTGATATGGAAAGGGTGTGTTTGAAGAGCAGGCTGCCCAGAATCAGGAGGTTTTTGTTGACAGGCATTTTGAAAGCATAAGAATTTTTTTCACAAGCCTTGCTTTTGTAATTTACCTGCAAAGCTGTGTCCTGTCCCCCACCCCCTCCTTTAAAGTGAATTTTTAAAATACAGTAAAAATAATTTTGTCAAAATGCATAATCTCAGTAAAGGCTCCAATTCTTTACATCAGTGTTGCCATTTTGCCCATCCTAATGCCATTCCAGTATACCAGTTACAACAGATAAGCAAAAAGTAATCAGGAAATTGAGGGCAAGTGTCTGAAATATCAAGGACCAAAGCTTCTCCATCCAAAGCAGAGCTGGCTGCTGTAACAGATTTGGCCACATGCCCACAAGGACAAAAAGGAAGAAAATGACACTCAGGAGACAACAGAGCATCAAAGACAGATCATGTGTATATATACTGCTTGGGAAAGTCCCACTGAGGACTCAGTGAGAGCTCCATAAGTCCCTCACTGAGCATTTCTAGTGGCCAGGAAACTTTTCATAAAACGTGTAATGTAATACTGAGCCTGTAATATTGAGCCCTGTAATACTGAGCAATCCCCTTCTTAACAGACATCCTCAGTGAAATGGGCCCAGCAGCCACTGAGCTGAATGAGCAAAGACATCACCACCACGCCTGAGACCATGTGGCTGGGGCAGCTTATAGCATTTCTTCTCATAATACTCTGTTCCTGTACTCTTGCTGTGTTCTTTTTTCCCATTTCCTCATCTTGGAGATCGTGCCGTGCAGAATCGGGAACTAAATGTATTCAAAACCACATAGGTAATCACATATAAGACCTTTGACTGCTTTAATCAGCATATGGAATTTAAATATATACTGCTATCCCCCCGTGGATTAGTAGCACTTTTAAATCTGCCTTGAAATCAATATTTTGCATCAGTGACTAAAGAAAATTAGCAGTGGGCTGGGACTGAAATTGAAACCCGCAGCTATCTGCATCACATCCGCACAGCTCCATCCCTCTAGGAGACTGTGCCATCTGCTACGTTGTGATCAGTACACTTGTCAGGCAACAAAATCGGGTTGAGGAGCTTTGGGGGCTAAGAGCTCTTCAGTTCAGGCTTTTACTGGTATTAGGAATAATATCACTTCAATAATTACTGTGAACTATAAGTACTAAACCTTTAATCCGTGCCCTTTCCAAAATCAGAGAATCAGAAATGTCTTTGTACCCTATTTCTGAGTCTGCCTCTCAAAAATGAAGTTTTTCCACTGAAAAAGTGTTTCGTCCGTGGTGGCTGCTAGTGTCAAATGAAAGTAGTACTTGAAAGAAATTTCCCCAGTGTGACCTTTCTGCAAGACACAGGCCACAGAGCACAGGCCCGAGAAGTGTTTTAATTCTCAGTCAGTAAGATGCTGTGCATATTCTTGTTATGCCTGCATCCTCATTTGATCTACTACAAATCACGTGTAGCTGTAAGCTTACTTTGCTCTGCAGGAAGATGTGTAGCTTTCAATGAAGCAACAAGCCACCACCCCAGCAATCAGGCTGTTTCCTAATAATTTCCACCCTCTTTTGTTTTTGCAGCTCCAGAATTTCAAAATTTTTTTTTCTTTTTCAATTTTCTCTTTCTAATACCTTACCTTCCCATTGTTTTGTTATTTGCAAACCCCTCTTTTTAAGTCTTTGGAATTAACATATTCCTGAGCATTTTCCTAGGCAAAACCTGATTCCAGTCCAGCAAATTTTGAATGTCTGATTGTGCTGGATGTCCTGGATGGCTTCTTGTCAGTGGATCAGCAACCACAGTATGAAAACCACTGCTTTTAGAGTGATCAATATCCCACCCTTCTCTCTCTAGATAAAACCAAGGTCCTTGAAGCCTGTTACTTCAAGGCAACATTTTCAGACCTTGAACCATTTATATATCTGTTTTCTGAGCCCTCCACTTTCCCATTTTATCCCTTTGCCTCCTTCACCGTCCTCTCCATACCAGTGACACCAAGCTGAACAGAGCAGGGCAGGGATGGTGTCCCCACAGCTAGAGCCCCTGTACAGGAGGACTGTGTTACTCTTTTTAGCTGCAGCCTCTCACTTAAAATGCACATTAAGTTTGTTTGCTGGGGGCACTGATTTCCAAAACTGTCCTTCCCCTTATTACAGGCTACTTCTTACTGATTTTAACTATTAACCAAACACAAAGGTTTACATTTCAGGCAGTACCATCTTAGTAATCTGGATTTCCCTGAGGAACCCTTCCTTAATCATTCATTATTCTATGTATTCCTGTTTCTTCCACAAATTTTATCAACAATGATTTTCCTGTTTCCTTCCAGAATATTGATTAAAATATTGAACAGCTCTTGGACTGAAATCCATCCTTCAGGGATACAACTAAAATCATCTGCATTCACACACTGGTCCACTTGAACAATTACCTTTTGAGATCTATTTTTTGGTTCATTTTTAATCCATTTAACAGGCCTCATTGATTTCTAGACCATGCTTATTTTAAGGAAGAGACACTTTAGAACACAATGGAAAGCTTATTCATTTGGGAAAGTGCATTCATTCTGGCACTGGCAGCCTGGGGAACTGATGTCGACTTCAGTCCTCACAACACAGCATTTATTTGTGTTTTTTTTTTTTTTTTTTTTTCTCCTGTTTCCTACCACAGTTGTTTGCTGTCCGAGGAAACACAAGTATGAAAAATACCACTGTTATTTCGCAGATGCTGTGCTTTATGCTGTACTTCACCACCCTGTTCTACACAGGGACTTGCCTTCTTAGTTGTAGTAGTTCTTGATTAACACTAGGGAGCAGCGTTTTATGCCAGAGTTACTGCCGGAGAGTTCCCAGGCCGTTCCCAAAACTCTTTATTTTAAAAAAGATGCAAGGAGGAAAATGTGTTATTCTCCAGTTTAATGGTTTCGAGATCATCCAGTCTTCCTCCACTGACAGAATCTTTATGAATGCCGTGTATGAAGTAGCAGGCTGGTGGACCTCTTACCAACAAAGTATTTGTCTTTAGCTGTACCTAACTCTGGGAATTCTGTTCATGCAGGCAGAATTTTCTTTGCTGTGCTGTGAAAAAATCCTTTTCAGATACACGGCAATTGAAACTGAACCCTTCAACTGCGCTGAGGATTTGGGAAAGGCTTTCAGTCATGAATTCAACTAAACAGTCCTGAAAAAATACTATTTGAAGAAGGACTGCATTTAAGACTCAAGGCACACAGAGTTCACGTGTTTATGTTTTTGTAGTATGCATAAGCAAAACAAGCCCCAACACCAAGCCAGCTGTGTAACAAAGAGCCTGTCCTGACTCCCACAGAGAAATCAACCTCATATGGAAACCAAGCAACCTATCTAAACTGAGGAATAAATTAATACAAACACTGTAAACACCACAAACGTTAGTAGCAAGGGAATTTCAGTCTCCCCTCCAGGAAAGTCTGCAAGGCATGGGAGCACAGGAGATGAACCTGTTCATGGCACACCTGTCATTGCTTGCCAGGCAGATGGATCACTGCCCAGCAGCTCCCACGCACACACCATTTACCCTGGAGATTGGTTTGGAAAAACTCAGTGAGAAAGAGGAGTTTATCATGACATTTCTTGGATATGCTAGGGCAGTCCAACTCAGGTTTAGCAGGGCAGTGCAGCTGAAAAAAGGATAAATCCAGCCACCAGAAAATATCAGAAATGAGCCTCACAGTGGGCACATATATATTAGTATATATGTTGGCATATTGGATAATAGGTATCCCAACAGAGAGCAAGATGCAGGCTATTACAGTGCCTGCATATAAATAGCATGTGTACAAGTATCTGCTCAGGATATTGGAGAAGACCACATGAAGACTTGCTTGGCAGATGATGCAAAGGTAGCAAATCCCTCCGTGTGTCTAGACAGGCTTTTAGGGACTACTGGAAAGGAGGTGATTGTGATGGACAATCAGTTATGGTTGAAAAAGGGCTGGGTAAGAAAGAAGATTCTATATGCAAAATTTATGACTTTAGGCAGTGTTATCTTTGGAAGTCCTTCCAGAATCATATTCAGGGCCAGCCAGAGATGTGAAAAAACAAAGCCTTAATGTATAGCTGAGTAGATGAGGTAGGGAAGGTGTGAGAGGGAAATGTTCAGTGTCATCAAGAACAGTCAGGGGACTGACTTCAGGACTGGAAGGGCTTCAGCTAATCCTGCATGGAAGTGAGCTGCAGCTAGAACTGTCAAATAGCAAATCAGAAAACAGAAAAGTAGAAAAAGCAATGAAGTACAGCAAAGATACTGTTCAGAATGTTGCATCTGTAAGGGTGAAGTAAAAGATACTGCACCCTCAAAAAAAGGGTAGAGTAGAAAGTCATGGAAAAGAAAAGGAAAGGAGCAGTTTGAAGTGATATAATGTAGCAAGACATAGGCAATAGGAAATCAAATAATAATATATAGGTACACACACACACACACACATACATATATAAAAAATTTACATATGTTTTTCTTGGAAAATATTGGTCATCTTAGAAATGATGTGTGGGAACTGACACCATAGTTGTAAAGGAAACTACTACTAAACTGGCTGTAGCAGAAACTTGGTGAAAGAGTGATAATTATTAGAGCACTGAAATGTCACAGCAGGTGACTACCTGGCCCCAAGCAGTGTGCAAGACCCAGTTCAAAAGAGAAAGGCTGACAGGATTAAACAGCAGGGTAAGAGAAGCTGCCAGGAGGAGGAAACATGTTCCAAATGAGACCAAGTGAGGACAACAGGAATTCGTCTGGTTAGTCAGAGTTATGAACAAGCAGGTTGAACGCCTTGGAGAAGCAACTTGCCAAGGGCATATCTGTTTGCCCCACTCATCAGGAGAAGGATGCTCTCCGCAGGCCGTGTAAAAGGTGTAGATGGTTGCAGAGCTCAAGGTGAAAAGATAAGGCCAGAAAAAGCAGAAAACTGAACACATTCTTCATGTCTGCATTCACTGGAATGGAGCTCTCTGAGGTTCACAGTTCACTTTTTCTTGGGGTATGCTGGAGGATCTGGGTCTGAATAAACCTATAGAAGAACTCTTAAAAACAGAGTGAAAAAATCACCATGAACAAAGACATTAATCCCAAACTTCAAAAGGACTCCAAGTATGAAATTCCCACATCAGTTGTGTGGGAGCTATCATTAACCCCAGCACAGGAACAGCAGGTGGCCAATAAGGTGTGTTTTAAAAAAGCTGTGGAGAGGAGTGTTGTGGGCATTGCAGGTTAGGAATTCTGATATCCGTGCTGAGCTACATAAGATAGAATTTATGGATACAACAACTATGATCAAGAAGAGGGCTTGGGTTTTGCAGAAGGAGATGATATTTCACTAATCTGTGGGGGTCATTTAGGGGAGCCAGTGAATGTGTTTGTGGGGAAGACTCAGGTTTTCTTAGCACCTAAGGACTCTCCTTGATTGTATTTGTTGTATCCAACAAATCTATGAGTCCCTACAGGGTTTTGCAGAAGCTAAGCTCTGACAGGCTACAACCAAAGAAGTATTGCGTAGGTGAAGAACAGGCTAAAATAGATGAATTGGTAAGTGACTAAAAAGTAGGAATTCACAATGAACAGCTTGCAGATGAAGAGGATCTACACAGAACTACATGTTGCACAGCCTGTTTACAAATGATGGGTAGAAGGGGTAGTTGCCTAATGAGGCAATCAACTTTGGCAAGCACACAAAGTCGGGGTAGTAAAACAACTGGTGCTGAGAGGAGTTGTCAAAAAATCTCAAGATGCAAAATAACGTAAGAAAAGGTTGTAGATGAAACTCTGCTATTTAACAAAAAGCAGTCCCCCAGTGTCAACACTGTTATGCAAAGTAGTTAATTGTGAATGCCACAATTTCACTAAAAAACCAGATTGTTATATTACTGTGGGTTGGTCTGCAGAAACATTCATTCAGTAAACAGCAAAAATACAAAAAGCAACTAATGGTAAGAGTTAATAGATGGGAAGACAACAGAACAGGTTATATTACTGTTAGTCCTACAGCCTTGAATACCAGCTCCAATTCTTTCATCAGAGAATTTTGTGCAACCACAGTAGCACCACAGGAATTACTGGTCTGTGGAGAAATTGCAGCACGTAGAGTGATTAAATATAAGCCGGACACTTCTTCCTGAGAAGAGGTGGCTGAAGAGGAATAGGCTGGAGCTCATGCTAACCATGCAGTGTGATGTCTAAACCCAGGGAAACTGGGTTTGTAGTGCTGAAGCAGTGGGAATGGAGACCATGAGAGGGAAATGTGTTTGGGATTTGAGCTGCCAGAACTCACTTTGAATTGAGCTTCATTGTTGCAGAAGTTTAAGTTATTTGACTCTATATGGAGAACAGACATGATGGTAAAGAAAGATGAGTGAAAGAGAATTCTAAGGAACCTGTCTCCAGCTGCTGAGGACACACTATTCCCTGAAAGCCAACATGCACTATTGTGGGGACACACTCATTTCTTGAAAGATGCACTTCTGAGACTGACGTGTTCTTCAGCAGAGTTTTCTTATAAGTCTTTTCTTACTTCTAAATAAGCACCAGGACTGCTCAGGTGGCCAAGAAGGCCAGTGGCATCCTGGCCTGGATCAGGAACAGTGTGGCCAACAGGTCCAGGGAAGTGATCTTGCCCTGTACTCAGCACTGGTGAGGCCACCCCTGGAGTGCTGTGTCCAGTTCTGGGCCCCTCAGTTCAGGAAGGACATGGAGGGGCTGGAGCAGGTCCAGAGAAGAGCAACGAGGCTGGTGAAGGGACTTGAGCACAAGTCCTATGAGCAGAGGTTTAGGGACCTGGGGTTGTTTAGCCTGGAGAAGAGGAGGCTCAGGGGAGACCTCCTCACTCTCTGCAACTCCCTGATAGGAGGTTGTAGCCAGATGAGGGTTGGTCCCTTCTCCCAGGCAACTATCAGTAAGACAAGAGGACACGGTCTTAAGCTCTGCCAGGAGAGGTTTAGGTTGGATATTAGGAAGAAATTCTTTACAGAGAGGGTAATCAGCCATTGGAATGGGCTGCCCAGGGAAGTGGTGGATTCTCTGTCCCTGGAGGTTTTAAAGATGAGACTGGATGTGGCATCAGTGCCATGGTCTGGTAACCACGGCAGTGTTGGATCAAGGATTGGACTTGGTGATCTCGGAGGTCTTTTCCAACCCATCTGATTCTTTGATTCTGTGAACAGAGTGTGCTGAACTGGCAGATCTCACATTCATTATCATTTGAGCAGCAGCATTTGGAAATGGCTTCTTCACTGTGCCAGAGGCTGTATATAGAAGAGAAGGGCAGTTCTTGCATTGCTCTACAGCAATTTTTCCCTGTTGTGGGTATTAAGGAGGCCAAGGTGCTAAGCACTAGTGACATTAATGATGGGTACTGTGCACAGAGAAGGATGCCATTTATAGTCTTAAAATCATAGTGCCTCATTTTTTGAAGTTCAGGAAATGTTTAACAGTAAAAGATGCTAATGCAGCCCACAAATTAGTTTCTTAATGTCCCTCTTCCCCTGCTCCAATTCTATTCTTTTTGAATGGTCCAGGATGAATGATCCTTTCTCTTTGCAGCAGGGTGGTCCTCATCCACATCACACTAACTCCTCCACACAACTTGTCTTCCATATTGTCCATCTCCGTTCCATGATGCTTTGTCTGTGCTACCAAGCCACCTGGATTGCCAGGTATCCTAGCTGAAGGACAGGGGTGCCTGAAATTTCCGACTGCACCTTATTCCTTCTGGGTTTTCTGTCTTAGCACTTCTTGGTTACATGTTTCTTTAACCATATTTCTTCACCTCTGCACTCCCTTCCCATCATTAAAGCATCACACCTATTATATGAAGCAATTCAGCTTTTGAAAGTAGAAGCATAATTTCTGTCTGTGATTTACCATATCTGTGAAAAATCCATAATGTGAAATAGGAAGGCCCCCCCTTTCTCATGATGTGAGCAAAAAGCAAAAGTGCAAAGGTCAGGACAGAAAGAAGCTGTAGAAGAGTAGGGAGTTCTTAAAAAATTTGAAATTCTAGAATGAGCCCCCTAAACATAAAATTTATCCTCTTGCCCAAAACACTTTTTGCTAGCACAGGCTGGAGGTATTGATGCTTGTGGTGCTGCTTTCATTGCTGGACATGAAAAAGGCTGTTGGGAGGGTGTTCCTGAGCTTCATATAAACCTGCAAGGTTGTCAGCATTAGGCTGGAGCTGGTCAGTATTTACATCTGATGCTAGTTTTCAGCAGATGGGCGATGGAATCATAGGCCATATATGGAATTAATAGACCATCATTTATACACACACACACACACACACACACACACACACATATATACTCAATATATATACACATATATACACAATATAACTTTAGCATCATGGTACCATTATAGTCCTCAATAAACGAAGGAGTTCAGGAAGGTTGAACACACTCGAAGAAGGAAATCTTAAAGGCACAGGAGCAGGCCATCTCTGTGTGCTGAAAGATGAGCTGCCAGGGAAGAAGATCAGCCTGGCTGAACAAGGAGCTTTTGCAGGAACTCAGGGCAAAAAAAGGAGGGTTTATGACCTTTGGAAGAAAGGGCAGGCAACACAGGAAGAGTACAAGGATGTCATTAGGTCATGTAGAGAGAAAATTAGAAAGGCAAAAGCTCAGCTAGAACTCCATCTGGCCACTGCGTTGGCCAGAGATAATAAAAGAGTTTTTATAATACATCTTCAACAAAAGGAGGGCCAAGGAAAATCTTTATCCTTTATTGAATGGAGGGAGGGGAATATTGCAACCAAGGATGAGGAGAAGGCTGAGGTAGTTAATGCCTTCTTTGCCTCGATCTTTAACAGTAAGACTGGTTATCCTCAGGGCCATCAGCCCCCTGAGCTGGTAGGCAGTGATGGGGAGCAGAATAGACCCCCTGCAGTCCAGAAGGAAGTCATTAGTGATCTGCTGTTCAGGTTGGATATCAGGAGAAATTTCTATGTGGAAAGAGTTTTTAAGCATTGGAACGGACTGTTCAGGGAGGTGGTGGAGTCACCATCCCTGAAGGTCTTCTAGAAATGACTGGATGTGGCACTTAGTGCCTTGGTCTAGTTGACAAGGTGGTAGTCAGTCAAAGGCTGGACTTGATTACCTTAGAAGTTCTTTTCCAACCTAAATAATTCTGTGATTATGTTGTACCATTAAGGCTGGAAAAGGCCTCTAAGAATATCAAGTCCAACTGTTAACCCAACACTACCAAGTCCACCAATAAACCACACCCCTCTGTGCCACATCTACATTTCTTTTAAATACCTCCAGGGACTGTGACTCCTCCACAGCCTGTTCCAGGTTTGCAAACCTTTTTGGTGAAGATATTTCTCTTAATATACAATCTAAACCTCCCCTAGTGCAGATTGAGGCCATTTCCTTTTGTCCTTGTGACTTGGGAGAAGAGGTTGACCCTCACCTCACTACAACCTCCTCTCAGGCAGTTGTAGAGCATTATAAGGTCCCCCCGACCCTCCTTTTCTCCAAGCTAAACAAGTCCAGCTCACTCAGCTGTTCCTCAGAAGACTTTTGCTCCAGACTCTTCACCAGCTTCACTGCTCTTCTCTTCTCATCATCCCTTCAACAATGCCTTGTTCTGCCTTTAAATAGCCATGTCTTGTGCTTCATTCAGTTTCAAAAATGATGAGAGGCAATGCACAAACTGGGGCAGGGAAGCTTTAACCATCAAGACAACCTCAGTAAACTGGAGGTGCTGTTCAGTGAGTACAGGTCCAAGGCAGCAATACTTGAGCTGCACAGAGGGGATGGGCAAATCCTGCATTGAGGCCAGTTCCGCAGAAGGGACCTGTAACCAAATGTAGGTTGTGTTGCAAAGACCAGTATCCTAACAAACATTAATTCACTTTAAAAAGGAGTCTCCAAGACTGGAGGTCTTAAAAGGCTGCTTAGATTGGCACCTGACAGGGTACACAGGGCTACAGCTGCACTTGCTCTGGGATATCTGGTGACCGTGCTGGGTGGACCTGCTGCATGACCATGGTGTCTGAGGAGCCAGACTTACTGATAACAAAAATGCTAAAGGCATGATCATAACTGCTAAGACTCAGGATGAAAATGACCGGAAAAATTCTCATTTGGAGCCCCGGGCTTGTGTTTTCTGAGTACTTAAAATCAGGAAGTGGAATAGTGACTAAAGACTAAGTTGGAATTAATGCTGTTTGTCAAATACCTTCTCTCTATCAATAAACAGACTGAAATAAAGAAGGTATCAGAGGAAACTCAGAGAGATAAGAGCTATTTTCCCTGTACTTCAGTTGTTTTCATCAGACTTCATAAAACTAGCCATGCAGTGTGGGTGTTTTCCCTCTTAGTTTTGGTCCTCTTCCTGGCTGTGACTCCTGCAAATGCAGGACATCATCTTCCCTCCCTTGGAAGCCAAAATTGTAGCTTTTCTCTTGGGACCACAACTTCCAATATCTTCAGTCTCTCCACAGACCTATTTTTATGGACAGCACCCCATCCAGACTGTGATCTCCCTTGCCACAGTGGGGGGAAGAGTCTAGGAGACAAAGGTCTCCAAGGAAGAAGAGGTAAAGCAAAAGTGTGTGGCCAGGTATGTGACATTTTGGAGAGGAGGAAAGAAAAGGAAGGCACGGGACTGAGCAGTTTTTTTGCCATGCCTGTCTCAGCCAGTAGACATGTAGGATAGACCAGGTCCCCTACAAACAAGACACAAAGTCAAGACTTCAATCTGCTGTGACACCTCAGTTCCCACAAGTGACTTTCAGATAGTTTGTTTAGCGTGTACCACTAAATTCAGGAAGTCTGAATCTCTGTCTTTCCAGACAGGCTGGTGGTAAGGGAAAGCCATAGGGAAAAGGTGTTGAATGACTGAGAGAAACACAGCAAAATAAATCCATGAAGCAAGAAGAAAAAGTCTGACATATACAACACTTTGTGTTTATCATCAGAATGAAGAGGTTTAATTCCTCCACAGGTAATCTGGAAGTGCAAGTACAGCATAAAATTCCATGGGCTGAAAACTGTGTAGTTTCTTTATGGAAAACTCCTTTCATTTAGAGTATGACCACACACTGTAAATCAGTTGAATGAGAGATGAGTCACACACCAGTCTCAGAATGGAGTTTGGAAAGGAAAAATAAGATGAGAAACCCATTGTGTTTGAATTAAGTGGAGTAAACTATCATCTGTATATGAATAGATAAACATGAATGTTATTACCTCCTCTAATAGGCTAGATTTCATATACACCTCTAGTTTCAGGAGGGATATGCCTGGTAGAAAATCATCTTATTAAAACACAGCAACAACAAAAACATCCAGCTGCTGGCCATCATGTCCACCAGTTAATATCCTGAGTATAACAAATGTAATTGAGAGGTCCAGCCAGGAGATGGAGAAAAATTCAGTATCCAGTCATTGCAGTGGCTGCTTTGGAGGGCATCCAATGGGCAGGCCAGGGTTCTGTGTCCTGACTGTAGGAGAGACAAACAGTGCTGCAGTGGTACTTTCTTGAGTCTGGTCTGAAGTGGTCCATGTCACTGAACACACCCTAGGAAAGGAGTAGGGCAGCCTTTGACTCTTCATATGAGATGGGAGAGCCTTTAAGGTTACTTCGGTTTTCCCTCACCCTAACATCCAACAGGTCCTTAAGATGCTGGTACAGCCAGTCTTACAGTAGAGAGCTAGCCCAAATATGCTTTGTCCATTTCTGGCCCATGAAACACTGCCTGAACAAACTGATATTTGCTGGAGAGGTGTTATGCGCAGGCTAAGACACAAGCTGTCTGATAAAACAAGTGGTCAGCAGGCATTTTTTAATCAAATCTGAATAGTGGATTACTGTTCTAGGACTTTACCATCATCAGCAAGCCCTTTGACACGCTTAGAAGCAAACCTGAAAACAAATACACGCTACTTGTCCAAATGGCACTGAATCTGCTGACAGTTTCAGGCTGATTTAGGATGCTAAGTAAGCCATATCAAGGCAATATAAATTTATGTAAAGCCAAAACTGTGGGCCAGTGGATTTTCTTCCAGCACTGTGGCATCTATTTGACTGCTGCACAGGCAAATCTCTGTTATGGTACCTGTATAAGATTTCACACAACTGAAGGCAGGACACAGAACTTGGCTAATCCTATGGTAATCCAGTGGCAGTCTTGCCCAGGTTAATCCTTCCAAAGGTAGATTTGGCTATTTGCACATGCTGAATTCGTACACATGGTGTGTGAAGTGCCTCCTGTGCCTCACTGGACCATATCCCCCTGACAATCCCAGGAAACATTTTCTTTTACTCCAGCTGCCAGGAGCTGCTGCCATTAAGTGGCAGACATGGCACCGGAGATTTTCACTTGGAATCAGCTTGAAGAATAATTTTATTTTTTTGTTTTACACTGGTCCAGCACAGCAGATTGCACCTCTGCAGAAAGACCAGTGCTGCTGACCAAGCTATACACACAAGAATACAAGTGAATCTTTGAAGGCCCAAGTTGTGCGAAGACATAAAGGCAAATTAGATAGCAAACCTGAAAGCTGCACTTTGGGGAGTGCCTATTCCTGTGCTCATGTCATTGTGTAGGGTCGTGCACAGCATGGTAATTCCCAGCCTGTTAGCAGCAGGGGCTGCTAAGGGAAGGGGCTGTCTACAGCTCAGCTTATGCTGCTTATAACCCATCTCTCCTGCACTTTGAGGGGACCAGGATGGTTACTCCTGTTGTGGCACTAGCAAAGACCAGGATCAAGGAAGATCTTCCAAATCCTTAAATTGCTGTAGCTACCTCACCATAATTCACCTGTCAGAGCCCTAAAAGCATGTTCAAAAGCTCTCACAGAGAAAATGGCTTATCCTGGGCTAACTTTCATTGATTTGTTTAGATATGCAAACCACAGCATTTAGTTAAATCACTGGAAGTGTTTTTACAGCAGGGCTTGCACAAAGGATCCGTTTTTGTTAAGTTACCACAATGGCTGTATATAGAAAGGGTCGAAGAACCAAACGAGAAAAGTGTCCCGAATACCTGATTCAAGGTAACACCTCCACTGCCCTCCAAGAGAGTTGCAGATGTGTCCTTCATCTTGTGACCACAGAGGCAATGGAGACAGCTGGATTTCTGCATTTATTTGCTCAGAGCACTAACGAATTAGAGGAAAAGGCAATTTGTCCATTTGCTTTTCTCATTTTGGAGCAGTGAATAAAGAGAGAGATCAATTCATTCCTCTCAGAAAATTTATCAAACTAGCAGAAACACTGGTGAAGACAATGTTCTTATAACTGCAGCTCACTCTCCAAAGAAGTTTTTCACTCCACACGGTACTGCTACTGTTCCCCACTTTGTCCCACACACTATTTTGCCCCTCCAACTGGTACTTAACTGCTTGGACAAGTGGCATAAGTTAATGAGTCATCCCACAAGCCACTTGGTGAACTTAAATCCCTTTTATAGTGGATCTCCTATCCAAGTTTTAGCCTCCACAAAATATGTCGAAATGTATTCCTCTGAGATACTAGTGAATACCTTCAATGACTTTTATAGAACAGCATGACTGATGGCAAGCAAACTGCATATTTATATATCCTGATTCCTGATAAAAATCAGACCCAGATTTTTTACTGAGAAGGCAGTTCTTTCTTGAAAGATCCATTTAGGGATTTTGACAAGAGAAAATATTTTAGAAAAGGGAAATAATAAGCAAAAGTAAATTTCAGTGCCCTCAAAGGGTTCATGTCCACATTCCACCAAATGCTGTAAGTATGGATAGTGAATGCAGAAATTTCTGACTAAGGGTTTCTATTTTTATTCTCACCCACACTACTTTATGGTTGGAACAAATCAATTTTCCAACCCACTCTGCAAATAACCTTTCCTGCCTGCTGTCATCTTCGTTTGCCCTCCAAACTGCAGAACTAGGTAGAAGTCTGCAATTTTCCCAGCAGCCAAGAATGCATTACTTCTTAGTACTTGATTATTGCAAAGGTGAGATGACGAGAAAGATCTCTGCTCCAGGTGATATTTGTCACTGTTAGCACACCACAGGTGTAAAGCTTTGGAAAAAGGACAGTCACCGAGCTCCTTATGAGAACAGGGTCCTGAATGCTGCTGGAGGTCAGTCGGGCTGTCATTCTTCATGCCACATCCTTGCCACCTCTTTTTTTGTACTTTAGCAAAGGTGACACTGGATGGGCAGACTGCTGTACTAGAAAACCGTAGAAAATTGCAGAAAATGGAATTCCTTTCCAGAAGAAATGGTTTTCTCCACCACCTGAGTTCCTTAGAGGACTCCAAGGCTTTAAAAACCAGGGGGCCCCATAATACACCATCTTTTACTTTGCAGGTGGATCTGTTCCACACACATTGCAATATCCATGCTCTTAGAGCAGGGCAGAGAAGCCTGCCTGCACAAAGTACCGAGTTATTGCTCTACTCTTTTCTCCCTGAGAAAGCCTGTGCCTATCCAGGTATACTGTCACTAATAATATCTCACCCTGGGACTGAAATCTGCTCCTGAAAAGAACATGTACGCTGCCATTTCTGATAGCAAATGTCAAACCACTCGCTGTCTCTTCCATCATACCCTCTAGGGCTGAGGTGTTGTTTCCTTTTTTAACAGAGATGGCAAATGCAGTGCACACCTTAATTTCAGGACTGTCATTAAGGGAGACAAGCAATAAACAGGAACTGAGAAGAATTATCTTTTCCACACCCCCACTGGGTACACTGTTCTGTGCAGTGTTCTTCTCTACCCACCAAAGGAGCACTGCCAGCTAATTTATGCTGCAAGCTTTACCTGGCACTGTGGAAGAGCTCAGGCCTTTGCTTTGCCACAAGGAAATCAATCATCTCATGGTGCAAGATGGGTGAACCTTCCCAAGTTCAGAGAGGAGGGCCAGGAGAGGAGGATGGGGCATGAAGAATGCAAAAGCAGGAATTGTATCCTTTAGAAGAGAGGCATATGGACAGTATATACATCTCATTACTTGATCTCCACCTAATGCTTTAATAAGTTTTTCTGGGGCCTTGACTGCCCAAGAAGTAACCTGGGGGCAATTGCCCGCCATGCAAATTCTTAATGTTCCAAGGTTGCAAACCACATTACAACCCCTCTCAGTTCCCTCCCATCCCCATTGCAACCATTGGAATCAACGAAGGAGGGGACAGTGGCCCCTGACATAAGAGGCAAAGAAGACATGGGAGCAAAACTCATGAAGATAGCAGCATGTGTGGAAGATAGCAAGCAGTACTCTGGAAAGGTCAAAGACTTTCCTGGTTTTCCCTCAGTTTCTACCATCATGTTCAGTCTCCAGTTTAGAAGGCCACTGTGGTGTACCAGAGAAAGGTTCCCCACGACTGTCCTGGCAGACATCATGTCTGTGGATGCTGGTTTTGTTCCAAAGGCATCTGAAGTACATGTAACACTCATTTCCACTGCCCTGGCTAGGGTCATATCTCTGTCACACTTGGCTGTCCAGAGGGCTCTTAGGGCACCAGCTATGAAGCGTGGTTTCCTCTGAAATGGCAACACAACTCCTCTGCAGTTTCTAGTGCCAGTCCTCTAAAGCATGTCCGGCAACAAGTGAGCTCATATGACCTGAAAATCAGGATGAATTACCTCATCAATTTGAAATTCATTCTTTTGGGGTGCTTGTCTGGATTAAAAAAAACCAAAAACCCACAACAACAAAAAATCCCTTTTGTTATTTTAAATCATTGACCTCAGACAAACCAGTGGATAAATTATATTTTTTCCTATGTCAACTGTTTGTTATCAGAGGAAATGTCCTCAGAGTCAGGACTTGCTGTTTTTTGTGTTTTATCTGTGCAGCAAATTCCATTAAGTGAAATTTAATGCCAAAGCTCTAAGATCTGCATTCCTGGGTAATGACTGTTTGGGGGGCATTGTCTTTGAATCAGGAGCAAACACAAGCTGATAAAACACTTGTTGGATTATTTAGTCATGCCATCTTTAGCTGGATAGCTAACACACACATACAAATCACTAGAGGCAAAAATATTTCCTAAGTGGAACATTGATGATTCCTGAAAGATAAAGCAATGGTCTCAGGCAAGTAAGCAACCCCACTGGTGATTAAGCTGTTCCTGACATACATAACAGCCTGAACAAGATCTCCCTCTGCCCCCTCAGAGTGAAAAACCTTGTTTGTATATGGCAATGTTGTGCAGCAACGCACACAGGGAAGGAAAACATCACCCTATTTCGTCTTCTCAAAAACCTAACTGTGGCTGATTCCTCATTGCTATGCACCATGTAATTTGGTTGCAGCTAGATGAGGCCTAAAAGTTGTGTCTCGTCCCCATCTGTAGAAAGAGGGGGCAGAGCAAGTTGAGGCAGAATGGCTTCTTGCTCTGCTCAGGGACTAAGGGTCCGACAGCATTGCCAAGCCTCCTAAGAGACAGTTGTTTCGTTAGGGAGGCAGTGCACTGCTTGTCCTCCTCAGACACCACTGCCTGCCATACTTCTCCAACTGGAAACTCATCTATGGCACATTAGTGACCAGAGAGGAAGGACTTGTCTCTTTCTTTCCACTTCTCCCTCCTGTATCCTGTTGTTTTCAGGGCATGAGAGAATACACAGACATAAGAACCAAAGAACCTGGTAGCAAGACTCTGCCAAGACCCTCCTACAGTACTGTTCTTTATAATGGACACAAAGGTATTATTTTCTCTAACCTAAGGTTGATGGGCTTATAGAAATCAGTATCTAACATGCTAGGCTGCAGAACATTGTGCACGTGACTCTCTTGCTCAAATAGCAAGTACTGCTGGATTTGTTCAGACCTATGTGTTTGGCCACGCCGGTTTTGGAGAAAGCTCACAAGCAGATGGAAGGTCTAGGGCTGTCTAATAGTTGTCAAAATGCTACAACAGCACAACTGTCACAATGATCCCAAGCCTAATGGTGTTCAGGTTACATGACTGATACCTACATGGTCTAGATCCCATTCTGAGACCACAAGCAGGCTGTTAAATTGTGCTAGCCCCTAAAGAGTTAACTAAAGCTTGTGCACAGAGACAGCAGAAGGACTTCTTACTGAATGTGGAAATTTTATGCTTCTCAATCCAAGCTTAGGCCAAGCCCAGTCTTCTTCATCAGTCTGCCTTACTAAGGTACAACGGGTCACAGTTAGCAACAAAAAACTGCCCTTTGTTCTCTTTACAAAGGAACTGTGCTTTCACAGACTACCTTCTCAGAGCTGCCAGTGCTAAACCTGATTTATATTCGGGAAGACAGAAAACCACAGGTTGCAGTAAAATTTTAGTTTGCAATATCCAGTAAATGACCACTCTTTCCTGAAGGTCCCAATTTACATAGAACAATAGCTCAAGTGCTATCATCTGGAAGAGGATGTCTCTGCATGGTGCAGTGGATGCTCCACTCTGCAGAAACAACTGAGGGCTACCCCTCTGACTCTCCTCTGTCTTCAGATCAGATGCAGAGACTTTCCAAGGCAATGCATAGAGAGATTTTAGTGCCTGAAGAAAGAGGATGAGCCTACACCTGTCTAAGCCTGACACAAGTGAGTTGCAGAGGACTAGAGCAGACCAGGAAGACGAAACCTCTCTCTGGATCCCCAGCATAAACTCTTGTCCAGCTCTTGCCTTTGCACAAGGGAGCACACTCCTGCACAAGGCAGCCACGAACACATGGTAGCGATGGACTGGCTGGGATGAGGCTGAGAGCAGCTCAGATTCTTGCACTGATGGGTCCATATTAGGTATGGGGTAGGAACTTTAGCCTTCCTTTCTCAAACTGAAAAACAGCACTTCATGCACTAGCTTACTGACTAGCCCAATCCACACTCCTTCCCGCTGGAGCTGTTTGTTGCAGGGTACCAGAGGTGCTGCAGCTTTTGCAAGGTCAAAGGCTTTTGCAAACAGACTTGCTGCAAGTTGGAACTTGCAGCTCTGCAACCTACCTTCTACCCACAGTGCAGGACTTTTTCACCCAAGATGCTGTGGTTTGTTTTGCAGATCATCTGCTGGACTCTTCTTTTGTTTTGCTGCTGGTTTGGCAACCTTGACTCCGTTAGTGGTGCTGTAATGGGCTCACACAGGGAGCAACTGCCACCCATCAGAATTCTACCTGCTTTCCCCCTTTCCCCCTGCCTTTTGTTGCTTTTGCTTATATTTGGGAGCCTGTTATATGCATGCACAAAGCTTAACAACCAGCCAGTGTGCAGCAGTCCCATCTGAGCGAGGGGTGCATTAGTGTGTACAGTGTCCAATAAGCAGGGAGAACCAGGAAGGAGTCTATGTACCTAGAGAAAAACTTTATGATTGCTATGGGGAAGTATTATGGGAGATCATTTACTGCCCTGGGGATAAAATCAGGAAAAGGACACTTCTCTGGGGAACCTCTATTGCTTCTCTCTTGACTTGCTGCCAGGGATGTTTTTTGTCTTGTCCTTTCTCGTTGTCTCATTCAAATATTATTTCCCTCCCAAAGTAACATTTACCATAATAGTTAATGCAGGTCAAGAGCTACAGGCCCTTCTAATACATAGGTGTGCCTCTGGCTCAATATGCTTTGTGCAGCATGTTCCATGCTGGCCTTATCCAGGAGCCCCTACACTCCTTAAACACGGGTACGAGTTCAGTTTCAGCTCTTGGATTCCTCTGTTCTGCCTGCAGGGGAGCAGGTGTATTCTGTGGGGTGGTTGGGGATCCACTGCGGGCTCCTGGGGTTCCCACTTTGTGAACAGTCATGCTGGAAACCCCAGTGGCTGGATAAGTGAGACTTGCCTGAATGTCCTTGGGAAATTGTATTTATAAGTAACTCCAGCTGAATGTGCTAAGCCCTAGCCTGGCTGAAGGAGTACCATGGAAGCAGTTGGATGGCCAGGAGTTCTGATCAGCATTCTCATGCCCATGGCATGGTGGTAGCTGATGTGTGTTGCTATGGTAGATGGAGTGACACAAACCAGTTGTGATTGCTTTTCAACCATGACCTGGTGAATCTGCTAGAAAATTATTGATCAGCCTGACAGAGTTCATTAACTACAATGGGTCCACAAAACACTGCTGTTTCCTCTGCTGTGTAGGGGCATCACTTGCTCCCCTGTATGGAAGGCTCATGTTTGGGAATGTGAGTGTCCAGCTGGAAAGAGTGAGAGCTGTTGGGCAGCAGCTACTTCACCTGATTGAATGAATACAACTGTTTTGCTGAACTCTGTTCTCAGTGTTACTGAGGTTATGATTTGGTTGTTCCTATTTTGTCTTAGGCATTTTTCATGGATTAGGCATTTGATTTCCACACTGCCATTAAACCCGTGCTCTGGCTCCAGAGTACTCTGTCCCTCTGCTGACCTGTTGGCTTCCTGAGCCTACAGGGTTAAGGTGCTTGAAGAGAAATGATTTTGGAAAAAATATGCCACTCATTCCACCGTGGGTAAGAACCATCTGAGCTTCATAGCCGTCAGACAAACATAGCAAACAGACGACGTCAGCCCCATGGTAATGAGACAAAAAGGGCTCACATCTGCTAAGAAATGTTCAGGGCCAGCTTCTGACACCCTCTGACTCTCCTGACTGCCCTACCTATGTATGCGTGGCCCTGGAGAAGACACTGGCAGTATTTTCATAAGGAGGTACTCCGGTGAGGAGGGAGTAGAGTGATCTCAACTGCTACTAAAGTGCTAATTCTGCGGAAATCCCGGGAGCCAGCATTGTCTAAAGGATTAGTACAGTAATTAACAGGCTCTCTAAACACCTCTGAGTTTCCAGAAGTTCAGCTTTAATGAACTCACCCCAGCGGTGGAGGTTTCCTGGCTAGACTACAGCCAGTTAGAGTTATTTGAACTTTATGATGTTCAGCTAGGTAGTATAATGATTTCAAAAACAGGAGTTTCCCCCATTACAGCATTACAGCACAGGATATGTCAACATGTTCCAGTGTGTATCTGTACTTTGTTACAGAGGCCAGGCTGGATTTCCAAGTATCCAGAAAAGCAGCAGGTTAGCTTTGGGAGTCATTATGCAGCCTCTGCCACTGGAACATGCAGCTGGGCTACAGGAAGTCTCAGGGTCCAGTGCAATGTGTGGACTCACTGCAGCAGAACCCACTCTGAGGAAGAAAACCCTATAGTTGTAGGTCAGATGTCACCTGGTTTTGGGTCTTAGAGAAGTTGCCCCTGTTCTGAGCAGGAAAGGTAGCATTGATAATGTTCCTGCAGGGCTCAGGGTAGGCTCCTCAGGACAGAGGGAGTCCTGCAGCCCTTCCTGAGAGTGGTCCTCATCTCCCTCCTACTCTCTTACCCTTTAACTGGCTGTTGTTTGTCCCAGATCATAATGGCCAGGTAGGTCATTCGCTGTTTCCTTCTTCCTGGCCTTTTTTCTGCTCCCTTCCCCAAACTGGGTGGATTGCAGCAAGCAGGGAGCACAGTGACACTCAAGGTTGAGGCAGCAGGCAAACCCCATCTCACCTTTTTTGCTATTAACAGGGCATTCATGAGCTTAAAGCCTGCCCCGTGGTTTCCACACTGTCTCATCCTGCCCTGTTCCAGGTGCCATCTCTGCTCCTATCCATTCACAGGCAACAGTGCCCAGGAAAAGAGCAGCTGGTCTAGGGGTAAAGCAGCCTTTCATTCCTCCTCAACCCAACTCTGTAGTCTTCTCCTTTCTGCCTTTTTTTCCCTCTCTCCCTCCCTCCCTCTCTCAATCTCTCCCCCCTTCTTTCCCCCAGCTCATCTCTTTGGGATGCCCTTCCTTTGCTTTCCCCACCTAAATGGCTCTGGGGTAGGCTGGAGGAGCCCACGGGGAGAGGCAAAGAGGCTGCCAGCTCCTCCAGGTGCTGCCCTTCTGTCACGCTGTTGGGGTCTGCCAGAAGGACAGCTGGTACCCTCAGCTGTACAAAGCAGCCTGAGATAGTTAGCACAGAGTCTGTCATCTTGTGCCTGAGGGTGAAAGCAAGAAGAGTGAAGGGGAGGGAATACCTCTCCCCACTGTGCACCTCTTAGAAAGAAACACATTTTGTTATCATGCCAGAGCACCAGTCATGTTGTTGCTTAATTTGCCTTTCAGGCCTTTTGCAAGGCTTACATCATAGCCTCTCAGTTAAGATCCATATGTTATCAGCTGCTAAAAGGACTAATCTGAAAAATATCTGACACCATAACTCTATGAGCTGCTGGAGCAGTTTAAACAGATACACTGTGCTTCTGTTAACACTCTTAGACACCCATAAAAATGCTAGTCACACAAATAGTTAAATACTTTTCTACTCATGAAACCAAAGATTATGCCCAGTTTTTTAGATATCTCATACTGAAACAAGGAATTATAGGTTTGTTGAAGAAAATTACCTTTGCAACCGTAGCTTAAATTCGTGTCCCTCGCCTACTTGATCATGTACCCCATCTGATACTCTGGACTGTACAAAATGGCCATTGTTTGACTGATGCCTTGCAATGCAAGGGCAAGTCCAGGCTTTCAGTGTGCAAGGTTTTCACAGCTAATCCCAAGGACAGGGTAAAATTGTCTGGAGTCTGTGACCCTGTCAGACTCCTCTCCCACTCGGTCTGACATCGTGGTAGACAATGTCTGCATCTTTCGCGTGTCTTTGCCCTTCTGGTTTGTTAACATCACAAGAGACTTTTTGGTGTTTATATATGGGTTTGTGTGTTTTGTCTGGTCAGTACACCTGCATTTTAACCCCCTTTACTGTACACTTTCCATCCCAGAACCCCATCTGGGGGGGGGGTGCCACTAGGCTTACCTGCTGTATTTGTCTTCCAGGCACCAGCTCAGGACATCAGTGTGATTAATCCAAAGCTTGAATTTAACCTTCTGAGGTTAAAAGAAACCCCTTTACTGATAATCCTACATAAAATACAGCAGCCTGGGAGCCAGATGACATAGCATGTTCATCTATAAACTGGTTGCCCAGTCCTGGAAGGGAAGAGCAGTGTAGCTGCCTATAGTTAGTCTGCCTTGAATAGACCTGTTTCTGTTCCAGGATGGAAGGGTATATTCCCATCCACTTGAAATGCATCATTCTGAAGTCCCTCAGTGAGAGACCAAATATGGGCAGATGCAAGAGAGCACAGTGCATGTTGGATAAAGCAGGTTCACACCTCCTTACGCCAGGTACTGGAGGGCTGTGTAAAAAGTAAACACATATTTGAAGAAGATGATTGAATCCAACCTTTCTGGCAGGTTCACTGAGGAGAAGCCTTGGCTGAAGCTCTGTCAGTGTCCTAAAAACAATTTTTTTCTTGTCTCCTATAGAACACCCTGGGAAAGCTGACGTGACCATACAGACTAGCAGCTACCTTCATAGTCTCACTGCCTCCTCTTAGCATGTCCTTTTTTTATGAGACTTTGCAGCAAGCAGGTTTTTGATAATGGCCTCAGTATTACTGAGTTGAGGACTGAATCCACTGTGCAGCCCGTGCGTGTGCTGTCTGCACTTATGCAGTTGGGATAATGATGCTTGAAGAACACACTCAAGAAAACATTTGTTATAGCTGGTAACTAGGTTAAACACTGGAGATGTCACAGATTTTTTTTCTACAGATCTCATTAATTTCATAAGTAATTATCTGAGACTGTTCAAAGAATGACTACTCCCTGCATAAGACAAAATCAAGGGGCTACAGGGACTTAGTTGCAACTGAGACTATGCCCTGGCTCTCCTTTTATTTTATCCATAACTTCTGAAAACCCTTTCCTATTGCATTAATTTAGCCCTCAGCACTCTCAGTCTGAAATTGACTTTGCCTGCCCCCTACCAGAGCATTTTCAATGCATGAATAGCACTGGATAGGATAGATCAGCATTAAAGTGAGACCAGAAATCTGATCAAATTTCTGGCTTGCTCTCATTGCCTACAGCAATAGAGTCTACACACCCAGAAAATGATTTTTCAAGGGGCTGCACTTCAATGTGCAGTTTGACTCAAATAAAAATTAATTAACCTTCTTGACTTTTACCTTACTTAGGCTATTTCCCACTTCCACAAATGTCTTTCATTTCTCTTGGAATTGCATAGGAACCAGAACATAGTAACTCAGCTCGTTCAGCTAAAAAGAAGCCAGACAATACATTTCAGTTAGGTGACTAAGGCCTTTACATTTTGTTTTTCCGTGTGCAGTTTCAAGTGTCAAACTCTTAGAATCGTGGGTATATCTTTAAGAGCTGTTTTTAGTCAAAAAGTTATAACAGTTAGGGAACAAGCGATTTTGTGTCTGTTTGGTGAGAACTAAGGTAGGGATGCAATAGTGTCAAGGCTGTAGGGTAGCCTACCCCTTCATGTGACTTTGTGTGGGTCAGATTGTCTATTGGAGACAGAGTTTTTAGTAATTATAGCTACAATAACTATTATCAAATATAAATGCTGCTAGGCTCCTTCTTGTGAGAGGGGGAATTGGTTCAGCAACTGGGGGGACATAAGTTGTTAACCATGAAAACAACAGAGATGGCCAAGGGTCAAGGAGAGCCACTGAAGGACCTGCCTACCTTGGTCTATCTGCACCTTCACAGTGCCTGTCCTTGATTCAACTTTCACATTGCCTGCCCCTGAAGCATACAGGTATTGTTCAGGTAGACCACGCCTTTCCTTGTATCTAACATAAGAGGACTTCTCTGGCAGTACACAGCAATTTGTTTTCCACCCATGAATAGCTGCAGACAGATGATGGTCTCTGAGAGCCTAGCTGAGCCTCTGGGCTGAGGTATGGACCACCCTACAGGCCGTGGCAACTCAAGAAGTAACAAAACTGGCAATGCCAAAGTGCAACTTGGTAAGTGCTGTTGATCCTTAGAAGAAGTCCACAGCACATCTCAGAGAAAGCCAGTTTACCCACTCCCAGGGTCCTGTGGGGTAGCAAGAAAACATTACCTGATGTGTTACCACTAATCCCTCAGCAGAAACAAAAATCTCAGTTCTCCACAAGCGACAAGCTGTATCAGCTGGATGAAGTGTGACGAGACTGGAGCAATGTTCTTATGGGAAGGTGCCCCAGCTGCAACTGGGAGTTAAACTGTGATCTCGGAGTAGAAGGATTAGATGGGTGAAAGATCACAAGGCAAAACCTTGTCCCCATCTGAGTCCAAGAAACAATGTCTTGTTTTCTAGCAGTTTGTGTTTTTTTCCTGAGGTCAGGATAGATTTAGACACAGGGTAACTAGGACAAATATCAGACTGGGGATTAGGCTCAATACTTATGTGGTGTTTCAGAAGACGGGTGTGTTTCTGCTCTGAAGGTGCAAAAGTCAGAGCAGCAAGGATGAAAGAATGCCCTAATGACCATAATTCAGGCATCACACAGGCCTGCTGATTGGCACAGTGCCTGGGAGTTGCTAGTGGATGGCCATATAGACATGTCCCAGCCAATCAGGTAAGTCACTCTTCCTCCATCCTTAGAGGAAATGAGGAAAGGCTGCAGTTTCTGGAAGCATACTGCTAATTGTAGAAATTCATTGTCATTTTGTTTCTGCTGTGGAGGGTCTCAGTGCCAGGAGGGAAGCAGACCTCTCCCTGCCATGCAGCAGACTCCCTTGCTGACTAAATGTCACTTTTTGTTTCACATTTATTTTCCTTCAGTGCTGACTGCACAGGGATAACTTAACTCATGCTGTTTCTAGCCACTGTATATGGTTGTTTACAACGGAGTAGAAAACTTCAACAGCTTCTTCAACAGCAACCTGCTATCTGAAGAAGCTGGATAATTCACCAGTCCCATTGGTTTTCTTCCTCTTCTTAGTACTTTGTCTTGATGACCAGGCAAGTGTTCCTGTAAACATGGGAGACATGAGAGATGACTGCTGTGCACAACCTTCCTAGACTAGAATTAGCTTTCTGTGAACTAATCAAAGTGCTTTTCCTGTCCTTGGCCACTGCATTCTGGCTGCATATTGTAGGTGTCAGGGGAATGGGGACCATGTGTGGGCTCAAAACAGAACTGCAAGTCCCAGTTATTCAGTCCTGTGGTGGTTTGGGCTAGGCCTTCCTTGGTGACCAGTTTGTAACCAAGGAAGGGTCCAGATTTACCCAGTATTCCCTATGATTTTTACATAAGCCAGATTATAAAAAGAAAGGAGGAGAGGCTTTCGCTCTCTTTCCTTCTGGCGGCTTGGAGGTGCAGGTTCCCTGCTGTTGAGTCTGCCATGTTGGGGAGCGAGGCCTGGTTAGGCCTTGCCCACCTTGGGAGACTTTTTTAGTTGTTAGATATTGGGTCACTAATTGGGATATATATATATATTTTATTTTAGTTTTGTTCCCTTTAGTTTTCTCTAACAACTAAAAAAGTTAGCAAAGAAAATAGCTCACTACTCTCCTGGGACAACTGAGAGTCGCTCCGGAACGATCGCCAGCAACCTCTGTCTCCCAAGGTCGGCAAGGCCTAACCAGGCCTCGCTCCCCAACACGGCAGGGAACTCCCCAGACTCAACAGCAGGGAACCTGCACCTCCAAGCCACCGGAAGGAAAGAGAGCGAAGGCCTCTCCTCCTTTCTTCTTATAATCTGGTTTATGTAAAAATCGTAGGGAATACTGGGTAAATCTGGACCCTTCCTTGGTTACAAACTGGTCACCAAGGAAGGCCTAGCCCAAACCACCACAAGTCCAAAGGCCTGTGGTGCTGCTCCTAACAGCAGTGTGGCATTCCTAAGTGTTATAGATACTCACCAATATGTAATTTATGCCACTCCTTTACAGTTATACCTTTAGAACTGCTCCTGCTTTTCTTTCTCAAAGGTCCTAAATACTCACTGCTCACCAGCTTCTTGCCCTATAACACGTATAGATATCCAAGCAGACTTACTAGGCAGTCCATAGAAAATGGGAGCAGCAGAGAGATGGTATTTGCTTCCCTGTCTTTGAAGCTGGTTATGGCCTATTTCACATGCACCCTAGATGTCATCTTCTGAGGATCAGCCATCATGGAACAAGATCAAACCATATTACTGACCACTCCAAGCAGCTTTGCTGTTTCAGCTCCCAGCAGAGATGTTTTCCTCTCTTCCTATAAAAGGCACCAGGCTCAGACAGATTTTTGTTCTGGGGCCCTTCCAAGAACTGGGACATTGCATGGGATTGGTATTTCATACACCAGATATATGCCATTTGCAGCTGAAACTTACTGCAAATTAGCTGAGAGAGAATCCAAAAGTACGTTAACAAACTTCAGCTATAACAAGGTTACGTACTATACAGCACTGTGACATTATCACTGCCACATTAATAGAACTAGGAATCCAATTTTTAATCCCAGGCATTGAATTAGTGATTACTATTAGCAAAGCAGTTATTCACGAGCTGTCAAACCTCTGCAGCTTCGTGAATGAAGGCAGAAACATTCTTCATCTCTAGAGAGGATTCAGTGTGCTCATCTGCACAATAAAAGTGAGGTGACACTGAGGCCAATCAGCACATGCAAAACAGGGCTACAAGCCTGGAAAAGGTTTTCTCCTCCAGGGCAAGTTGTTACTCTTCAAAGACCAAGAAAATGGCAAACTTTCTCATTGGAATGTTGGGGTGAAGGCTCCATGCATTTAACCCAGTTCTCTTAATTTCTATTTTAAAAGAGAACAACACGTTTTTCTTTAGGGAGGCACATTTTCTTTAGGGAAGCACAAAAGCATTAATGATTCGTAAGTAGGATTCTTTTCCCCCAACTGCTTGAGAGCTTTTTCACTTCCCCAAGCCCCTCCTCCTTAATCTCACCTCAGGCATTTCGCCTGTTTAACTCAGTATTGGAAAAGGCTGTTCCAGAAAGGCAGGATTCAGCATACACAAATGGGTAATTTTGTGCTTCGACTGAGTCAAATATCTTGGGGAAAGGGATGGTGTGTAATTTACTAGTCTGAGTACAAGAGTGAGAGTTAGGACCACCATGTTGAGCCATAGAGATATTTCATCAGTCCCTGGAAATGTCATCTGTTGAACAGAAGCCTAGATAAGTAGCCATGTGGCCAGTGCGTGTTTGGTTCTCTGTTCTCAGTGCTATTTTGCTATCAGCAGCAAAGGGGATATCCTGTACCCTTAGAGGGATTCCAGATTGCAAAGTCTTGGACATTTTAGAGTTACTAAAGAGTCCTCTAGGAGAGCGTATGAAGGGATGAGTGCAGTTAGTTTAGGTACAAAATAAGCAACTTGCATGGGCAGTTGATAATATCCAGCAAGTTCTTGCCACATAGGTACAGAGTTTGTCTACAGGTGGATGGGACAGCTGGTTACAGAACTGTAATCCCTGGACACTCATGTCACTGTATGCACAAGGATGGTGTGACCCTGTCTCAATGTCAACCACATAGCAATATCACCACTTAAACCAGCCACCTTCCCCTCCTGAAGAACCTTCAGTGCACCTATTGCCAGTAGCAAGTTGAGGTTCCATGTTGGTAGTGGGTGAGAGCATCTGCTGTTGAGTGCTGTCTTTATCCCCAGGTTTTGAAGGATGCTCACCCAGCCTGCAGGCTGCAAGTTTCCATTGCACTTCATCGTCTCAGCTCCCACCCACCACCCCTCCAAGGAACCAGGGAAAACATTTGCTCTTTGGTGCAAGAGATTGTTCAGCTTCTAAGTCACTGGATGCCTCTGTTATGAAGTAATTCTCGCTACCATAGTTGTCATAGCAGAGGATTGACACAGTGTCTGGTTTCAGGCCAACACACAGAAAGTCAAGCTGTGCACTTGTTTCCTCCCCTGGGTGGGAAGGAGCACTGCTGATACCCTAAGTGTCCCAACTGGCTTCAGAAAGCAAGCCCTGGCTAGGTGTCTTCAAGCCAAGGGGCTTCCCTGCCAGAGTGGGAGCACTTAACACCCCTGAAAGCGAGTTGCAGCCGAGAATGGCTGACCTTCGGAACCTCCACAGATGCCGAGGGCATGATGCACTACAGTGCACTCAGATAGCTGCCTTTTCAGAGCAATTCTCTGAAATAATTTTGGACCTCCCAGGGCAGCCACATCTCTGGGTTACCGTCCTTAAATGCAAGGGGTTTTGAGCCTCTGCTCTAAAGTTCAGCACCACCAGATTCCACAGGCAGGATGGCACATTTCCCATCGCCTCAGTCTGACATGAAAAATACCTTGCTCAGTGTGTGTGACACAGCTAAACATGGGCTCTCTGGCAAAGTTGTTAATCTTTTTCTCTCGAGACAGAACCTCACAACATCACCTTTGTTCTGCTCCCTCTCAAAAGCTCTTTTAATTTCCTAAAATCTGAAAGATGTAGGGCATGCATGTGAGAAGAAGCTGGGAAACAGAGAAACTCTGGTCTTTCAGATCTTCAACCGAAAATCATTCCAAAGAGCAGCCTGGAACTATGTGCTGACATTGATGATGTGATCCTGGTGAAATACCAAAGAAGGAGCAGCAAACATACTCTTCTCCTGCAGCTGAGGACCTAGTGAAGTCACCTTGGGACCAAGCTGAGAGCTGTTCTGCTGCTGAGCCAGCACAGCTCTTGTCAGTAAAATGGAGTTGTAAGGCAGCAAGTGAGGTTTACTAAAAATACCACGGTTGCCACATCTGTAGTCCTAGAATAGCCATTTTTACTAACTGTGAGAGGCACAGAAATATTCAGATAAGCTTTGGACTGCATTGGGCAGTCAAATAAAAAGCTGAGGGTACAATCATTGTGAATATGATCCTATTGTCTGGACTTTATGTCACCTGAACTTCTGTTATCTGGACTTCAGTTATCAGAGTAAGTTCTATTTGAAGGAAGCTGGTTCTTGGAAATGGAAGTAATAGGGAGTAAAGTACATTAGTTCCTTTCTATCATTTCATTGATATGACCCAGAATGTGTAAATTAGTACCACGACAACTGAAAGTTTGATTATAAAACAGAAACAAGATAGCTGTAGTCTGCCAGTTCTTATTTGGAGTTTTATTACTTTGAGCTTTATTTCATAATCATTAGCCATCAGATAAATACTGCATGTTTTAGTTGGATATGGTAAGATGGTGTGTGTAGATGCTAAATTGACAAAATTACAGGGCTTTTTTTTAATGATTAAAATGGTTAATGTATTACTAGGATGGCATTAATTTGTTTTCTAGAGATTTGACTAAGGGATGATTTTAAAACTGGATGCTGAATTGCAGGTTCCTGAATTTATAGTGTGGCATTCACATAAGTGGCTTTTATTTCATAATTTCTGGATTACTGCTTTCACCACCCTGGTAGTTCCCACTGGTTTTTCTAGGAATGATGCTGTACTCCATGCAGGTATCTGAGCCTTCTCATATACATTGAGCAGATTACTGACCATTTCTATGGGGGATCTGACTCACCCCACCCTCAGATTTGGAGCTTTTAGGATGAGAAAGGGGAGCATAAGACGGGAACCTCCTGGGAATGAAAACTTGGGACAAGAATTGCTCTTTGGAAATTGTCTCTGCCACAGGGCCCACTACTTTGGCATCTTTAGTGACTCTTTTTCTGTTTGGGATTGAATCCATTGTGCCTAGGGTTATTTCAGTGAAATGAGAGGCACATAGCCACCCTTCACCCTAATCTGAGTCCCCTTACTCTTCCACCTTGCCAGTCCATTCTCAGCTGTGGCCCTGTGAAAGCTCCTCTGCAATCTGTGATCCAGCCCGTCCATCTGGGGAGGAAAGAGGCATTCCCTTTCAACCTCTTTACAGCTGTACAGGACAAATACCACCCTCAATTTTTCCTCTCTGAGGTGCAAAAGGTGTTTCCTCTTGCATGCAGGAAGTTTTGCAGCTGCTAAATGGCCTTGTTGTGGCATTTTTCCTTTCCTGTCACTGAGCGTGCACTGAACATCAGGAAATCATTACAAAAAATTGAGAGACTGTGTGTGTGTGTATACACATACAGAATCCATAACCCAATTGATGCAGTAATGTGCAGGGTAAGTTAAAATACCTCCCACACAATATCTGGCTTCTGAAGCACAGCTCCAAATTGGCCATTACCAGAGTAATGACTTAATCAGTTGTTAACAACCATTGTATTCCCTACCAACCTATGAGCATATAACCTTACAAAGACTCCCCTGGTACCTCCTCTGTTGCTGTCATCAAAAGAGCTGGCCTTATTTCAGGTGTTTTCTATGCACTGCTGCCAGGGTTCCTCCCTCTTGAGTTCCTAAGGCATCGCTTCCAGTGCAGGGAACTCTCTTGCTACCCCCAAGGGGAAGAAACTAAGTGGAAACTCAGCAGCTGCCATTTACGTTAGAAGTCCAGCTTCCAACTAAAGTTGCTGCTTTGTTACCTTCTGGACTTAAAACCTTGGAGAGCAAGGTCTAGCTTTCCAGGAAATTCATTCTGTTCACACTGACGGCTTTGTCTCAGTTTCTGACAGTCCCTGCAGTGCTTAGAAAGAGCAGCACTCCAAACACCCTGGGGTGGAGAGTGCCATGCTGCCCCAACCCCAGTGACACTGACAGCCTTCCTAGACATGCATGGGCCAGATCTTGTTCCACCTCTTCCTTGATGGGAGATGTGGAACTTTCCTTTAGTCCTTGTCTTGATGGGTGAGGTCATGAGGAGCATACCAGTGATTTGTGACATTTGTCCTGCCACACTTAGTCTGGAGTCAAGGGGAGTAACTTCACAATCAGTAGAACTTTTCTAATGAGGGTTACTCTGAAATTACTCCAGTGAAAGGACATATCATCACATAGAAAAAGCACTGTGGGATCAGAAATCCCCAAGGCTCTGTGTCTTTTTTTTTTTTGTTTTGTTTTTTTGCAAATTAAAATGAACTTTAGCCCTGAAGGGTCCATGTTGCTTTGTTTGAGCTACACAGGTTAATCACCAATGACTAGCTGCAACACCTCAAAGCATTTGATATAGTTTTCTTCCCATCAGTTGTAACCGAGACAGAGAGAATTAACTTGGGGAATGTGTTATCCAAATCATGTGCTCATAACTGGGTGGAGTTGGCACGCTAAGAGCATACCCAGCTGTGGGCTGCAGGAATGAGAAGGATTTGCTTGATTTTCCTAACGCCATCTGCTTCCAGACCTTGTGGAGAAGTGCAGGGGCAGAAGCTTGGCAGAGAAAGCCAATAGGATAAAGACAGCATGGAGTGACAAACAATTTTTTCAAGGACAGCTATTTGGGACACACAAAGATGTGTTACCTAAAGTTCTCTGGTCTATATCAAATGTAACATCAGGTCCTTAGTCCTCTTGACTCTGAGTGGTTCTTTTGGTACTTAATTGCTTCAGAAATCTTCTCCCTCCACTCCCACCCATGAAAGGCCAGTGGGGATGCCTGAGAAGGGGTCTGGTTTCTCAGAGCAATCCATTTCAACCACATGCAATGAAAATAAGAAGGCCATCCTATCCTCAGCAGCAGCACTGTGTCATAGGATGTGCCTCGTGCTTGCTCTGAGGTGGTAAGGCCTTACCCAGCTAAGACATTCAGGTGAGGCAAATAGCCTAAGCATCCAGACTCACAGCTACAAGGTCCCTCCGTTCTTCTATCCTTCCATTTCTCCACCCATTCCCAGTTTGGCATCTCATTCAGTACCAATAGGTAGGTGAAAGGAATCTGACCTATGTGTTTCCACCAGCCCAGGGAACAAATGAATGTGAAACACATCCAAGACCTCTTTACTGCATTTTTCCCCCCTCTGCTCGCTTTGTCTTATTTAACACTTCTTAGCAGCAAATGACTTTACATACTTATATCATGTAAACACAGCCAGATTAGATATCTATTCTCCTCCCTTCCAAGTGTGGCAGATAGTTGGAGAAGGGTAAGAGCAGGGAAAATATATAAGACATTGCCACCTTATACAACCTCCATATGTTTTGAGTTCAATTATTTCCCACATATGATGTGGTTTTCATGGATTTAGTAATTTTCACTGGATTAATGTCTAAGATCTGGCCCTCACCATGAATCCATGGAAACTTTTATGATCCACAATCTCTTGCATCAAGTAGTTCTGCAAGTTCCCTACACCTTACATGAAGAGTTACATCTTTCTGAATATGGTGCCCAGTAGTTTTGATTGATAACTCCATTTTTTTTATTGGAGGAGGTGCTAAACATCCAGTCCTTTCCTACCTTCTACACGAAAACTATGTTCCCACAGACCCTTGTGATATCTTCCCCCAGCTGTCCTTTCTTCCAGACTAGTGAGATACAGCCTATCCTGTGCTTCCCAGACCCCACTAGCTACAGATATCCCTTCACCTGGGTTGCCCTCCGAACCCTTGCCTATTATACTATTTCTCTTCTGAGACAAAAAGACCAGGACCACAAGACCTGCACAGTTTGGGTGGTGGCATAGTGACACTATCTGATAACTCCTGGTGTCTGATTTGCTTTATTGACTGTTGCTGAACGGTGAGGTGACATTTTTGTAGAGCAGGCTCCCACAGTCTCAAGACTGTGTTGTTTCTGCCTGTCCCCCCGCCACCCCCAACCCTTCCATCTTAAGTAGTAATGGTCAGGGTAGAGCTAATAATTCTAACTTCAGAAACTAAAAATATTGTACATAGGAACAAGAGTGTCTGCCAGAGACCCCCACGGGGATGAGTCAGAAATCTCAAGAACAGTGGCCCACAACAACAGAACAAGACCTTTACAACAACGTTTGGATACAGAAAGATGGTAGCTACTGACCTGACACAGTCTGCTGAGCAGCTGGGCCAGGACCACACATAACAATTTAATCCAGCACCTCTTTTACTGAAAATGAATAACAAAACCTTAATAAATCAACAATTACTTATTGCTGTATTTGGGGTAATAAATTCTTTAGTTTATCAGTAGCTTGTGGCTTCCATAGCATGTTCTTTGAACAGTTTGCCTTTCAGTTACATCCCCTTTCTCTCCTGAACAATAAATTAGCATTCTTTTTTTTAAAGGAAAAGAGGGGGAAAAGAGGATATATTACAATTTTTTCAAAGCAAAAGGAAAAATGCAACATATTTTTGACATATATCTTAAAATAATATGAGGATAACTTTCTCTGCGTGTTAGATGCCTATGCATAAATAATAAAGGATGTTATGTTATTTACAGTGTTACACAATAAACTAAGAGCATCTCATTTAACATATAATCCATAAAGACAGTAAATAATGAAAACATCCATGTATGTACAAGATGTATTTACAATAGAATAGAGAATTACAAATGATGGTAATTGGCCATGTTCTTTGTCTGCCCTTCTCTGCAGCATTTCATAGGTGCTTTTTTTGTTTCTTACTAGTAGTAAGTCCCAGCTGATGGTAAGTAGCCACACTGCAGGGCCAAGAAGTGCTCAACAGGCTGAGAAGTGTGTCCTCTGAGGAGACACAAGTTTGCTATCCTGGATGCTCAGGAAACTGCTTGCAATGTGTGTGAGAGAAGCAGGGAGATGCAGCATTGTTGTTTTGGAGGACTGGAAAGAAAGAACTTTCCTTTTCCCTGATAAAGGCAGTGATTAATCTCTTAAAACCTGGGGGTGTTGGGGTGGCTCAAGTGAGGAAGAGAATAACTGGGTCAAGAGGAGGAAGAAGGTTTTTCTCTGTTACATGAGAACCTCTGTGGAGCTGTAATGATTTACACCCCCTGAACAGGTAGGCCGTACCCAGGTTGTGCACAATATACTCCAGCTATACACCCCTTAAATAAGCCTTTTATCCTGGAATAACTCCTGCATATAAACACATACACAGGGAAAACTCACGGCCAAAATTAAATGACATGGAAATAAACCAGGACAATCTCAACAACTCTGCCACCACTGGAATATTTCCCCCCTCTTCAAAGAATGTTTCTTCTTGCCACGACTTTTCAGCCAAAAAGCTGGCAAGGATTGCACAGTGATGGCTCAAGGGTGTTGGGACTGCCTAGCTCAGAGGTCTGGGTACTGAAGCAAATATCCCCAGCAGGGGAGCTGGCCTTTCCCGTAGGCACTTGCTGGCTCTGCTCCGTGCTGCTGCAGCCTCCAACCCCTTGGCCAGCAGGAGATGGCTGCAGCCTGCCAGCAGCATCTGTGGCCAGGTAGACTTGCTAACGTCTGGGTGTGGTCTTGACTGATGAGAAGCACCCTCACAGAGTATAAACACAAGTTGAGAGGTGGGGGGCTGTGTCCTTCTCCCAAGTTCCGTGAGTGCCAAGCTGGGGCAATTCCCCGTAACTTGCTGCTGCATGAATTGTGCTGTAAGGCTGGGTTCTCCACAAAGACCTAAGGGCTTAGGCAGCCATATCCCCAATTGTATTTTCTTGTTCTTAGGTCTGTGTGAAGTCTCCAGCCTAATTTCATGCTTACCCTATAACACACTGTGTATGTCCCGGGAGGGAGGAAGAGTGGGAACTGCACACCGCTTTGACTTTGAGGCACTGCAGCAGAAGAGGTGTGACATTTTTCCCTAGACCTACACCAAATAAATCTCACAGGCACAGCTCCCAAATAGGGAATTGCTCCTTCATTTTGTACTGGCCCTCTATAATAACAGTGTTAGTAGTCAAATAATCTGCTCCACGTCAAGGCGTGTTCCCTTTCCATCCCGATTAATCCGTCTGGGCTATTAACAGACACTTCAGTGAGAGCTGGCCTTGTGGGTGATCTATACTGGAGGAGTTTACAAAAGACTTGTGTTATAATCTCTATTCTGCCACTAAGATGGGAAATTTTTGGGGAAATTCGTTGTTTCTCTGCCATCCTTTTTCTGTCTCATCTGTCCTACAAGGTCTTTGCAGTATCAGAGGCCTTCCTGAAAGGACAGATTTTCAAGTGCCTCTGGAAACTCAACAGTGTGAACCCTTTGGAAACTCGTGGCCTTCATCAGGAAAGCCCACTTGGCCCTCTGAACAACTGAGTTGCAGAATTACTGGGAAGGTGGATGTTCTGCTGCATGGGATTGCAGATAAATAGGCATGACTAAAGGGATGAAAATGAGAGTACGCTGTCTAGAATTTGTAGGGGAGTTTTTGTTTCAGTCTGCAAAGGCAAAGTGTGTTCAAGTACATGCCAACTAGGGAAAAATGGCAAAGGGGACTTAAGTCCAGACTATGTATTTGCCATCTCCCATAGACTTCTCAAATAAGCAGGGCCATTTCAGCCACTATGTAGCCCAAAGCTGTGCTAGTTTCCTAGCATACCAACATCCTACAACTTTGTTATCTTCTTCTTCCTATACCAAGGGGTTTTTTTGTTCTTTTTCTGCTGAATCTGGTGTTCAGGTAGACTCACCCATGTTCTTACTAACATGATACATTTATTTATACAGTGAGCTACTCACTGATTTTTGTCATCCTGGCAAAGAGCTTCTTTTACTATACTTTGCTTTCAGGTCTCAGATTAATAGGACATGCTTTGTTCATCAAAACTCTTAAGCACATGCTTAACTTTGTGCATATGCTGGATGTGTAATTGGGAGTCTAGCACATGCTCAAGGTAACTTCTGCTGAGATTAGCACAAGCATATGCTTGAACAATTTACTGAGTCGGGTCTTTAGTTCCTCAGGTTTGCATCTCACAAAATTTCTTTGACGTATTTCTCTTCATTTAACTGGGACCAGAATGTGGCCCAAAGGATGAGTGTAGTTTGGCTGAAATTCTTTTTTTCTTGACATGGCTCTTATTTTGAGCTCAGTAATACCTGTAAAACATATGTTCTCATTTTCAGAATCCCCAGAGTCTAGGAAAAGCATTTGTTTTCCACATCAGTCCTGAGTCAATGCTGTGCCAACTGAATACACAACAAAAAATCAAAAGAATAGAAGAGGCAGAGTGACCCTGACTAAACTGATAGGAATTCAGTGCAAAAGAGGCCATTTGCTTCTGCCTGGGTGGATGCAACTGCTCCAGCACTGGCAGCATCCTTGTTCATTACTAGTCAAAGACTTCAAGACTGTCACTGGCTGTATAAACACTGATATCAAACAGTCACACATGTGTTACTATGGCTGTAACCCACATGGTGTGCTTGCCTTCATAAGTGGCCTTTGCATCATCCTTGCCTCTCTCTACCCAAGTAATGGAGTAAAAAAAGGCAAGTAGAAATAAACTCCATACATCTGCTATGTCCTTCCTATGTGCCTATACTTTTTAATCATTCAGCAAATCAAGTTCTTCCCTGAAAAGCATTTCTGTGTCCAAGAGTAAGCCTTACTCCAACAGCAACTCTAACAATGTATTGCTAGAAGCTTGTCAGGGTTCTTTCTGAGAAGGAGAAAAAAAGGGAAGAAAAATTGAGGGGAAAAAAAAGAATAAATTGTGTTTTAGAAAGCAACATTAAAAAATAGAGGTGAAAACTGATTGCACTTTTATTAGTGGTATTTGTTTTCCAGCTAGATCTCTTCCTTGCTTGGTTACAGATATCTGCTATTATATAAATTTTTTTAAATTTTTTTTCCTTTTTTTTTTTTTTTAATAGAGTATTGGGTTCAAAGCCTCAGTTAACTTAAACCCATTTCCTAAGGGATAACTAGAACAATTAATATCTGGAAAATAATGAAATGGCAGCTCCTAGTGATTACAAGCTGACCTCTGATTAATAATAATATATTTGGTTTAAAATCACAGTATTACTTTCTTTCTATAAGTAACATTACTTAATGCAGGTTGGTGCTTTTTTTTTCATTTGTATGTTTTTTGTTATCCTGCTGTAATTAATAGTAGCATGCTGTTGGATCTACTATTATCCCAGTGCTCAAAGAAGCAAACCTTTTGGCTGGCAGAGAGCAGACAAAACTCATCTCATACACAGGAAGCAAATAAAAGTTCTCATAGAAGAAAATTTTTTTTTTCCATTTTTTATCTTTTTTTTTTTTCCTTTTTCTTTTTTTTTCTTTTTTTTTTTTTTTTTTTTTTTTTTTTTCTGTGTGTGTGTGTGTATGTGTTCTTCTGGTGGGGTAGAGTGGGAGTGCCATTACAGGGCTTTCTGATCTGGGGATTCTACAGCAAGCGACCAGAGGGACTTCTGCAATTCTTGCAAATCATACATCCAGTCATAATGCAGTGCACAAAAAAGCTAGGACAACTGAGGGCTAAAAGGTTTTGCAAAATACTATGGGACAGCCATCATTGTAACTGTACAAAACTTGCTCTCAACTTAACATAACATAAAGGCACCATTGATATCTTTCCCCATTTTTGAAATACTGTAAAAAATTGCTACATATGGCACATAACACATTTGTACATACGTATATTTAATTTATAAAAGTTTTTTTTTTTTCCTCTCCTGTTTTCTATCAGCGGAATTGCTAAAATAAAATAAATCGTTTAATTTAAAGGTGGAATACTTCATTATATAAAATAAAGTTTTACATGTGAATCTATGTGTTTTATGTTTTATACAGCAATAGGGTCTTGGTTAGCTATCACACTGGACAACCTTGCTTGCAAGTCTTCTGGCGTGGAGAAGCGGTTTGCCGGGTTAGTCCTGCTCTCAGCCAGCCGGAAGGCAGTGGCCGGCTCCAGACCGGTGGTCCCGGGGTTCGGTATGCTCAGGAACGGGGTATCCTCGCCTATTCTTTCATCTTCGGTTTCGGTCTCAGAGCTGCTGCTCTCAGAGCTCGTGTCGGAGTCCACTTCCACCCTGCTGGAAATGTGGCCGTTGGGCTTTGTTCTTTTGACCCTCCGGCTGTTGGTGAGTTTCTTTGGAGGCTCCTGTGCTGGTTCGTACTCCTGCGTGGTCTCGTACTCCTCATCCTCCACTATCCGCAGAGGACTCGGTGGCAGGCTGTTGCTCTCGTGGGTGGCGTTGTGGTGAAAGGAGTTGAATTGCTGAAGGTGGTGTTCATACTTCTCGTGTAGCTGCAGTGGGGTCACCAGGAGCAGTGGTCGCTCCTCTTCTATGAAGGGACTCACTGCCACTGAAGGGATGGAGACGGTCAAGCTGGAAGGCGGTGGTGACATTGTGGAAGGGCGGGACTTGGGAGAAGTTGGAGTGTGAAAATCGACGGGTGACATGCGAGCTGGTGTGGTCATAGCTGAGACATACCTGAAGAAAAGAGATGGGGAAAGGTTGCAAGCACAGGAGCAGTGGTGACCTGTGAGCACAGCAGCTCATGGACTGGGAGAGAAGCAGCAGGGATCCCTTAAGATCCCCAGCATCCTTACATAGGGCTACCAGGGACACTTTCCTGTTGCTATTAATCCTATAAACTGCTGACTTCTGGGACGCCAGACAAAAACATTTAAGAGCAGGAGGAGCACAGCAAAGCCCCCAGATCTGTTTGCCTCACAAGAGCCATGGAGATGCTGTAAATTATTTGCCAGAATAACTTTCTGGAATTAATCCAGGAATGGGATTCAGAGACAGAGGGGCTGCCAGAAACAAAATGCATTTGCAAGTATTTTCTCAAAAGGGAAAAAGGCTTCTGCACTTCTGGAAGGATTTGACCAGAAGTTGGGGTGCATGTGAACAGACAGGAGGAGAGAAAGGAAGCGAATCAAAGGGCAGTCCTCTTGGGGCTTCATCCTCTTCTGGCAACCAGATTGTCTCAGGCTAAGGAGGAAAGGAGGAAAGTAATGTTTGGATAAAATCTAGAGCCAGATTCTTCTACTTTTAATCAATGGGGGCAGTCAGAGAAGTATTTGCAGCACCACTCCAGCAGCTTTGTGCTGCTCCACTGCTTGGGTGCTTGTTACCTTGGTTGGTAGGTCTGTTTGCAAAGAAATATGGAGTATCATTTGTCCTCCTTTGGGAACAAATGCTAAAAGACAGGATTGTCCAGCCTAGTCTTCATGATATCTCTGCAAAATTTGCCCCTGTTCCTGTGGGAAGGGTAGTGGTCAAAAGTGATTTCTGAAAATGAAGCTTAGGTGCCGTTTCAGAGTCTGTCCCAAAGAAAGAGGACAAAAATTGTGAGACTCTCAACTGGTTTGGATCAGTAATGATGCTGGTGGGGCCATGTGTATTCATGCTAGGTGAGGATCTACCTGAAACCCCTTGATCGAATGCACAGTTCCCAGCATGAAACTTTGCATAGTTTGGTTTTGCTTTTATTCTTATTCTAAATTCACCTGTTTGAATTTAAGCTGGGTCCAAAGTTAAATCTTAAGCACCATCTCTTACCCAGGCCCATTGAGAAAAGTTATGTGTTTATGATTGATGTAGTTATTTAATTTTTCATCAGTGATTTATTTATCTGAGTCTGAAGTTACCAAAATAAATCTGAATCCAGCATTCTTATCCAAATTATGACTCAGTTGCACATATTACGCTTGATTAAAACAGAGTTACTGGAAAAAAGAGAAAATGGGACAGACTCTGAACAGATGTGTAGTAGGGTAAATTAAATGCACCAGAGGCACATTGATTTACCTCAACTGAGGAACAGGAGAAAGAAAAACAAAACTGAAATTATGCATGGGAATTAATCAAGTTGGTTGGGTAAAGGACAATTAATAGGTCTGTGCATTGGAGGAATTAAGTCATTATTTCTCCTTCCACGAGTGAGCTTTTCATCTCTTTCACATCTTTAAATAGGCATTGTCTGAAAAAACCGAAGCCTTTCTACTTCACCACCTGGTACAGTGTTGGATATACATCTTCATGACACACTGGATTTTAGCTAAACTGGTTCTGTTAACGCATTAGGTTAGTTAAATGTGTTCAACATACTGTGCACGTTTCCAGCAGCGTCAAGTTACTCCTGCTGGAGTGTTTGTGCATTCACACATTGCTGGTGTGTTCCCCCCACACCGTAACAGGGCAGTGCTAACTAGCTGCTGTCTGCAATCTGAGGCACAGGAGCTGAAGCTGTGCAGCTCTAGCCCATCCTGAAAAGAAGGTTAAAAGGTGATTGATTTATCCAGCTTCATGGTCAGCTATGCTGGCTCAGTGAAAGGGGATCAGAGTGTGTCCACAGCCATCCAACAAGCATTAACTAGTTATATGCTGCCAACTTCATCATATAGTCCAGCCTTTTGTGCAGAGATAGTGTTTTTTGATCTTCTCTTCTGTAAGACAGCTAAGGACATCCAAGATAAAAGTCCTTGGGTTCTCTGCTTTTCTAAACAGGTGGCAGGGCATGGGATCCAACAAAGGAATGGGGCAATGCAAAAGAACCCCTCATAATGTCCATTCTATCTCATTTCAAAATTGTGAGGTATCTGGTGGAGGAGCACAGCCTTGATCTACCAATTCACACTATATTTGATGGCTTCGGGAAGTAATTTGTCAGCTCTCACATTCCTTTATGTTTCAGAGTAATCTTTAGTTGCAAGTAACTCTCATTCTCCCCCTTAAATACACACACATACATGCAATCCATCTAGGGAGCAATTGGCCATGTATTTCCTGCTTGCTAAAAATAGATCAGGCCTGCAATTAATGCCCAGGGAACTATCATCTCCTGCATTCCAAATTCTCGATCGCTTCAGGCACAAGCTAGGCTGTCAATGCCTGATGAATTATCCAGAAATGTTGCTGCTTTTCACTTGTAGCACAACCTTCAGGAGACACAATAATTGATGAAATGCCCTCTTTCTTCTCAGCAAAACAAAAAGTAATATGCTGCTCCCCACCCCCCCCCTAAAAAAAAATTAAACCTAAACAGTTCATATCAGAATGATGCTCTGGGTGTCCCAGGCAGTGCCAGGAGACAGCATGAAAGATCTTCACTTCTCACATGCAGATGCCCAAATATTCTAAGCTGCAATACCCGCCACTGGCAGATGTGTGCCTGAGCATCCTGTACAGTTCCCAGGCTGGAGACAATGTGGTATTTACTGCTACAGGTCCTGATCCAGCAAAGCACTTAAGCACCCGCTGAGCTCTACCCGTGTGAGCAATCTCACTGACTTTAATGGAGCTACTTGCACGATTAAAAGTTAATCTTGCCGAAGTGCTCTTCTGGACTGGGGCCACGGCTGTTTGTGTCATGTGAGCCATCTATCTTGAAATTAAATTCCATGGTAAATAAAGGATAAGTTATAAGGAGAGAGCTAGTTTACTACCCTTCGTGGCACTACACATAGGGTCCTTGCTCAGTGGGCCCTCTCCCTGCTGCTAAGCAGTTTTTTGTATGGTAGAGGAAGTACCACTGAAATGGTTTTTGCTGCACTTGCACATTCATTTTTCCAGAAACCACAGTTTGCCTCCTGCACAACTCAGTCTCCTTGGGAATTGCCTGGCTGCATTTTTGACATCATGGACATCCCACAAGATCAAATTCCTTGTGACTTCGAAGTGCTCAGAGAATTGGTCCAGTAACCCTCTGTTTCCCTTTTCTTCTGCCTATGATTCCTGGGAGCAAAACCCTCTTTAAATGTCTTGTTTCTTCTCAGTCTTTCTTTTGCTATTCTGAGGCCATCACATGCTCCTGAGGCAAAGTGCTAGCCTAAACCTAAGATGAATTTTTTCAGTAGAAGTTGTCTTGCAACTCATGCACCTCAAGGCAGACCTCAGGAACTGATGAACCAGCCTTTTCAGACAAAAAATTACTTTGTTGGAAAACTCCTGGCTAGTTTTATTTCTAACTACTCCTCATTTAATAATGACTTGGGTCCTTCTGGCTTGCACTTTGTGTTCCTCGTTTTTGTTTAATAAAAGGTCAAAGGGAATTTTTAAAGAAGATAAAAGGTTTAGGAGCTGAAATCCTCCAGGAAGGAGGTGGTGGCATAATATCTAATACTGCTTAGGAGTCCTTAGTGCCTTCCTCCTCTGGATCAATACATTGTTTTCTCTCTACAAAATCCCTCAGTTTCCTCATTTGCATCTTCTAACAAAAGGATAATTAAGCAAAGATGTGGAAATTTCTGACTAGTTACTCCAATGGAGCTTTTCCGAGTGTGAACTGCTGGCTAATAGGAATAAATCCAGCAGAGGCAAGAAGGGAAGAAATGCTTTTAGTAGACTTCAAACTACTATTAGGCCCTCCACAAATGAGGAGGTGTGTGCCCTACACGAACAGCTGCACTGCTGGGTTTCCTCCTGTGCTCCCAAGCTTTGAAACCGTTTGGGAACACCAGGCCTTCCCGGCTGAAAGCAAAGCGGTGGTGCGTCCTACCTTTCACTGTGAGGAGAGTCTCGGTAGGAGTCAGGGGTCTCTCTTGCATGCCGGAGGAAGCTGTTGCCTTCCCGTGGGCCGCCGATGCCATTGAGGCGGCCCCGGGGCCCCGCCGGGCTGGCGTGCCGGCTGTTCTCCATGGAGGAGCTGACGAGCACCGAGTGGCTTTCAGAGAGGATGCTTTCAGTGTGGCCGTTGCTCCAGCTGGAGAGCAGCAACCAGGAAAAGAGAAAGGGAGAGCATAAGTTTGGGCTTTGCTGGCAGAGGCATATGAGCAGAAGTTTATCCAGGGGATAGGAAGTGGCTCTGTTGCCGCTCAGGACGTACAGCCTTTGGGTTGGCAACCGGGGCGGCAGAGTTTTGTGAATTGTATGGATCCACACGCATCAAGATGATTTTGCATGTATGGATAAAAGGAGAGGGAAGGAGGGCTTTCCAGTCATCACAGCTGTCACTGATTTAGCAATTTGCACATACTAAAATTCAAAGTGACAGTATTGGAATGCCATTCAGATGGCTCTTCGTAGATTCACGGGAAGATAATTAGTTAGGTGATATGACATAAAATATTGGTAGTCTTAAAATGGAAACACCATGGAGGGAACATAGATTCTCCCCAGCTTGTTGTTTCACACATCTTTTTGGTTTTGTAACAGCAATAGATAGTCTATTACGGGTGCCATTTGCCTTCCCCCTCCAATACCTGTGGCTAGGTGTCTGGGTGACTGTCACGGAGTGGTGTGTTGTTGAGGTGTAGTGGCTCGTAGAAAATGAGGTCTCTGTTTCTCGCTCGATGACATGCTCACTGGAGATTACATTTTTCGAAACGTACTGCTGAAAAAACCCAGACAAACCTCAGGTTTACAAACTGTAATTCACAGCACATTTGCAGACACAATTTCCAATCCCTTCTCCCCACACTGCAGTCTTTTACGTGTGCCAAAGCACAAATTTTGTTATGTAAATACATGCAGAAACCATACTGACACACTTGAGCAGTTCATGTACACCTCTGCATACATACCCCATCTAGACTCAAAGTAGGAGGAGATAAATGAGGAAAGTAGCAAAGTTTTGCATTCCAATGAAGCTATAAACAACATATGTATTTAACAAGATGTCCTCACAGACAGAGACCTGGAAAGGCAACCCCCCCAACCATCAGATACACCAAAACCACTATTCTCTGATGAAGAATTTGGCACTAGTTAGTGGCAGTAATTTGTCCACCTGGGTGGAGAAAGCCAAGAGAAATGAGCCACCAGCCTGCAGCAGGCGGAGGTTTAAAAGCTGTGGGGTGAGCTTTCCTGAGGCACTGGCAGCCTAGGTTGAAAGGTGGGCAGTGAAACCTACATTCACCAGCTGGACGTTGTCCGGCGGTGGGTTGGGGTGGTGCGGCCCGTTGGCCATGTTCATCACATTGTTCCTCTCCGAGCGCAGGCTCTGCCGGAGGCGGTCGTGCAGCTTCTTCCTCTGCTTCCTGCGCGCGAAACACGGAAACGATTTTAATAGACAGAAGGAAAGCAGCTGCGCCTTTCAGCACGTTGATGCTGATGATAATAACGTAACACCACTTTTTTTTTTGCAAGAGCCCGGGGTAATTCTGAAGACTGCGGGTCTAATTGCAGCTGGAGCTGTGGGGACCTGCAGAGGGGGGAGGAAGTTTGGGATCCCTTCCAGAGGTCAGCAGGCCACAGGGGGATGGGAAAAAGTGTGAGGAAAATGGAAGCCATTTCTAAGCAATGCTCTGTCTCAGGAGAAGGTCTTTTCTCTCCTCAGAAGGGACCGGGGAGAGATTTTAACCCAGTGACCATGACGCCCTCACAAAGGCCCAGGCAAGGTTTTTGAAGTCCATTGGATTACACCACTGTTCACTACAGGGAGCCGAGGTGGCTGTGCCTCAGGCCTTGCTTGCAGACACTGGAAAACGATCTTTGTGACGTGGCAGTTACGTGTTTTTTCAGTGAGATTCATCTCCTATCTCAGCAGTGCACTTCAAATTCATAAGCGTGTTAAAGAGAAGGGTGCAGAGGAAGCCTCAGAAATCCCAAGTAATCGACTACGTGAGGTGTGCCTGAGCCTGCAGACTTCCCAGCAGCTTTGGAAGGTTTTGTTTTAGCAACATCAGGTTCACTCTGGAACCTAATGATTAACAGGTGGATGCCATGGCTACTAATGCATTTAGTAGAACCACCCATGTACTAATGAGAGACATGGTCTCTGGCTGACTTTGATGCTTCTACTTTGTCCCATCCTCAGCTGCTCTTTCCCCACTTGCTATTAACATATAAGTCATACGAGGAGTGGCTGAGGGAGCTGGAGTTGTTTATTCTGGAGAAAAGAGAGACTCAGGGGTGACCTTATCACTCTCTACAACTACCTGAATGGAGGTTTTAGCAAGGTGGGGGTTGATCTCTTCTTCCAGGCAACTAGTGACAGGACAAAAGGAAATGGCCTCAAGCTGCACCAAGGGCAGTTCAGGTTGGACATGAGGAGAAATTTCTTCATGGAAAGGGTTGTTAAGTATTGAAATAGAGTGCCCAGGGAGGTGGTGGAGTCACCATTCCTGGAGGTATTCAAGAAACGATCGGATACGGCACTTAGTGCTATGGTCTAGCTGATGTGGTGGTGATCAGTCAAAGGTTGGAGTCCATGATCTCAGAGGTCTTTTCCAACTTAAATGATTCTGTGATTCTGTAATCCTTCCGTCTCTCCTCAGAAGAACTTTTCAGGAGATCATTACAAGCTGTCAGCAACAAAACTTACAGCACAGTAAAACCTGGCGCTGTGAAGGCTATGCAGAACACACTAAAAAGTACACCAAAATGAACACCTAGAGAAATAGCTATTCAATTTTAAACTTAATTTATCAATATTCCCCAGTTTTGTCTGATTATGCTGGAGAACTTCCACCATACTGCCAAAGAATCTGTGGAAATGAAGGGAGGATGCAGGCTCCAACACACTGTGGAATACGTGTGACCTTGGTTGTGGCAAAAGCTAAAATACATGCAATTCCCTAAGCTGAAAGCAGAATGCAGACAGTGTTGGCAGGGTAGGACAATATAAGATATAATAATTTTCAATCCTGTTGTGAACTCAAGGGGACTACTCTAAGCTTTATGAAAAGGAGAGGTGAAGGAAAACAATAAATATGTTGAAGCTTGATAGCCAGGAAAGCTTAAAGAGAATGAAAACATTACTTGACACACAGAGCATTTTACATATTTTCTCTGTGTGTATGTGCTTGGACAGTGGAAAATGTTTAATTTATACTGCACCACATGAATAGCATGAGCTGAGATGGCTACTTTGGAAATGCTCCTGTGCCAGAAGGATACAGTCCCAGATCTATATGGACTTTCTCCTTTGAGGATAACCAGGTATCATCTTAGGACACATAAGTGGTTAAGGTGGATGGAGAGTGCAGTGCCAGGAAACATTTGAGCAGCTGCCTGAAGACCTGACTAGGCTGAAAGGTGACACTTGAGCAAGGGTTTAACTTGATTTCACAGCTCCCTGAGACCCTGGAGACCTTGGGAGCTGAGGACAACCTGAATTTTTTGAGATGGTAGAGAAAGTAGGTTCTTGAAGGAGTTTATCATCTGCAGGACTGAGATTCTGGCACATATAGCCTGGGAATCTGTCCTTAGCAAACCACGTTACTTCACAGGTATTTACATTTGCACGCTTCCATCTGTGCTGTTTGTCCTCTAGGAAAAGGACACTGACTAAAAAAAGAAATTACTCCGCAAAGCTGAGAGAAAAGACTAATGCAAAAGCTAGTGTGTATTTCACTTATTTTAAGAAGCTTTTCCCTTTTCCCTGAAAATAAAGTGTCACTGAATTGAGACTCAGTGTCTGAAGATAGTGCCTTAGCAATTGACCAGCAGTATCTCTTGTGAAGAGACCAACAAAGTCTGAGCCATTACATTTTATTAATACTGCTCTCCTAACACCATTCCCAGGGTTCCTCCTGGTTTCTGGGTTTCCCCCTATTTGGAGAAAAGAGCATAAGGAAATCACCTGACAGATAGCTGTCTGGCATCACTGCTGCATTTGGAGGGCCATGAACTGGCATGGTGCTCTCATCAGCTGTGTTGGAAAACATTTAACTTTTGGCTTGTGGTGATTGCTGATGTCTGGGGCAGACAAAACATCCAGACCCTTGATGGGTTCTGGGGGCTCTTTATATAGAAAATTCTACTTCAAACATACTGACTATGTTTGTTGAAATTCATGGAGATGTCTTGGCTGATTTCAATGAACTCTGAATCAGGAAATATACTATTTAGCTGCTGAGCCTTGCCAGTTGCCATTTCTGAAAGTAGTAATTGATCTGATTATTTTATAACTGTTTCAATTGTTCTTCACTGACCACTGGCACCAGGTTATGGGTGGGAGCAGCTCTATGTGTGTGTGTGTGTTTGTGTGTGTGTGACTCTCACTGAGGGGGAAAAATGATCTCTCTCCTCCCCCACATTTAACACATCCATTATTGGTGGGGCCTGTAACAAAAAACAACAACCCAACTGCCAATCAGACCCTGAAACAGTAAATCAGGTTTATAGAAATGTGGAATATTTATGATAAGGGTTTTCTGTATTTTGGTGGGGAGATTTATAAGAGCAGCCAGAAGTTCTGGCAGCAGAAATTCTGCTGATATTCCGTGTAATTTATGGTCCAGGGTGCCTCGTGCATGTTTGAGAGTCACCCCCAGTAATTTAGAGACTCACAGAATGCATTTAAGTGCCTACTTTTGCATTGAGAGCACTTTTGTGTTCATTTTTTTGGCCTTTGGTGCATAGTAACTTTTAACACCGTTAATCTTGTCTCAAGTACAAACAAACTAGGCTGATATGTAAAATTTACTGCTGGGCAGCAACATGATTCCAGTTCTGGAGTTTGTCCCTTTTCAGTTGGGGAAACTGGCTTGAATGGGTGATAGGAAAAAAAAACCCAAAAAGCAGAAAAGCAAACCAAAACAAAAACCCCAAAGCCCCTTAGAAACCTTTCAAATATCTGCCTTATTTTTGCACTGCTGATGGACATGGAGACCTGCACTCATCTGGCTTGGACCAGAGCACCCTGGCTATAAGTTTGTCTCTTCAAGTCAGCTCTGGAGAAACCCAGATAAAACCTTATGCTCAGAGGAATATAAGCTACAGTCAACTGGGAAGGCCCTGACCAACAACCAAAGATATAAAATAGAAAAGTTTACTTGGTTTTGCAGTAGGCCACCACACACATGATGCCAACTACTAGAAGAGCAATGCAAATGCCAGTTATGGTCAGCACCCGTTTCTGGTACAATTCCTCAGCTTCTAGAAAGGGACAAAAAAAGAGAAAGTCACAACATGGAGGGTGGCTGGGCAAGGAGCACATCATCAACAGCTGGCATGCTACAAACCACTCCACAAATTCACACAGCCACACAGACACGGCCACCACACTTCAGGCAGACTCTTTATTAACTGCAAGGAAAACAGGGCTACACCACAAACTCTTAACACAATAGTGGAGATGAGTACAATTACAATCAAAAGTCAGTTTGGTATTTTTTTGTTTGGTTGGTTGTTGTTTTGTTTTGGTTTTTTGTTTGTTCGTATTTTTTTTTTGCTTTTTTTTGTTTAATTTTTGTTTTTTTTTTGTTGTTTAAGTCAACGAGAATAATATCTAAGCAACAACTTCACAACTGACAAACACTCAGCGATTGCTGGAAATAAAAATTCAATGTGCCAAGGTAATAACATGAATTTGCAAATGTTTTGGAAGTTTTACTCTGCAAAGACAGCTGGAATGAAAACCAATTTTACAGGTCTTAAGAGAAATTTATTTTCTTATTATTTTTTTTGATTGTTTTCATATCCAATGTCCCTCTGCTCCCATGTCAATTTGTATCTCAGCTGTCTTTACAGGAGAGATTTCAAAATATTCTTCTACATTTGAGACATGAGCTTGGCTTGTAATTATATCACCAATGGAAATGAAGATGTGTTTTGAGCTCTGGTCATAAAATTCAGAGTCTTCCTCCAGTGCTCTCCTAAAACACAGCAACATCGACAACCAGCAGTGCCTTGTATGAGAGAAATGTTGAATTTCTACTTGCATCTCTTTGTGACCAACAAAGGAACTCTCTATCTGGGGTGGCAGCTTGCTCAGTGATGACAATGTGTCACCGATCTCATTCACCGGAGATATTTCAGTATTACAAAGGTGTTAGTAGCACTGGTAATGTTTGGGTTGGAGCTACTGATGCTTTCCAGTCTCGCTCATGCTTGGCAGAGAGCACTGCTGAGTGCTCTGCTGGGGAAACGTTATGCAGGGAGTGCTGAAACAGAGGCGCATTCTGTGCTGACGCTTTACGGATGTGGATTTGCATTCCCGCTTTTAGGACAAAAATGGATGTCAAGTTTTACTCAAGTCTTATTTTTGATTAAGCAGACAGTCTGATAATGACCTGCAGTATTGACCACAGTTGGAGTGGTGATTAAAAATAAATGAATGAATTAGAGCTGCACAGCTTTGTGCTACCTTTGGGATAAAAGCCAGCGTTATTCCTGCTGGAAGGGGCTTACATGAACATATAAGGTCTGTGGAGCAATTCACCAGGAGGTACAGAGGTGCACAATGGTCCCTCACATGTGCCACGTGTCTCTGTCCAAATGATGTGCTGTCATAAATGACACACCAGTTCAGGGAAAAATACTCCTTGCTGAAGAGGCATCAGTCTTCTCTTCAAGGTGTTTCCTGAGCTTGACGGGTTTAGTTTTAAAGTTGCTGTGAGCAAGTGGCAAATACTCCACGCAACAAACCGAAAAGCAAAAAGAAATCTTAATTTCTCTGATACAATGCACGGCACCATGGAACAAATTTTTCCTACAAGCCAAACCCACTGCAAACCAAAACACCGGCAAACAGGTCATGAGCACTGTCAGACAAAATTAATAGCTCTAATTATTAACAAGGAGGGGAATGGGGGGAGAAGAAGTGAGTTTGGTAAAACTAGAATGCTGCAAAAATGTATTAAAGAAAAAAAATAACTCCAAGAACAGAAAGTCAAAAAAGGGAAGGAAGAAAAGGGCTGAAACTCCAACCAAACCAAACCAGGACAAAGAGAAAGAGAGGAAGGTGAAATAAAGGGAAAGACGAGATTAAAGGGTTGAAAAGTCAACTGCAGGCCTGGCACAACATGCTTGATACTGGAAAAAAAACAGAGAGAAGAAATGCTTAGGGACAAAAAAAAAAAAAAAAAGGTTGAAGCAGAGTGTGAAGGGATTTCTCATACAGCATAACTCCTCGCCTAGTTAGTGGCACTTGATCCCCTTCCCACTTTTGCCCCTTCTGAAAGCGCTTATTAGTTAGCCATGGAAATGGTGTATTACGAGGATGTCACAGGAAACAGGAGAATTGTGCTAAGCAATTTAGGGGCTAATTTGAAAAGCTTTGAATATTTTTTTTAATTTTTTTTTTTAACTGTCATGCCGTCAGCTGTTAGCTTGTGGAAGCAAAATGAGTAATGACATATCAACCTGTTTTTCTTGGAGGGGAAGGGAGAGGAGGAAGAAGATTAATTAACAGCGGAAACTCTGCTTGGTTGTTTATACTCAGGGAAAAATTGCACTGGCTCCAGGAGGTTTGCTCTGGTGTGAGGCTGTTGCAAACGATCTGGGATGCTGGCTGGTGATGGCCTGGCTGAGGTCATCAGTTGTTACTTGTGTGTTGGACACTTGTGGGCACTCACCCCACTGCAGGGGAGGGGGGATGCAGTGAGGGAGCAGCAATGCTCCTTGCACCAGCATGTCTCCTGGGACTGTAGGTCTTGAGGGGCATGGAAAATTAAACCCCCAAGTCTGCTTTCAATGCCTCAGTTCCCTCCTGTGCCCCTAAAAACGAGGCTCTACGGACAATCCAGCTTGATGTGGTGTGTGGGAATGGTGGTGCTGCCATGCCCTCCCCCAAAATCTGTGGGGGAATGTCCGCCTGGGAAGGCACGTGCTTCTGGGCATGCCATGCTCAGCAAACCAGCAAGCTCTCACGTAGCCCTGGCTGTGTTTCTGGCTGACAGGGGACAGCAGGGGCCAACTGGGGGTTGTCCTGCTGTCCTTCAGGGGCCGATTTGCACTACAGGGGATGCTGGTGGCTGGGAGGGGACAGGGATTCTGGTCACGACTCTGCAGATGGCATGGTGCCTTGAAGACAAGCCTTGGACTCTCTGTTTCAGGCCAGAAGAATTTTGCAAAGCAGGGACTGAACTCGTGTGGGGCACTTGAGGTTGTACTACATCTTGCCCCGAAACTGGCTTCTCTCTCTGACCAGTATTAATATTTACGTTATTAAATATTAATAATGACGCTCAGCTGAGTAACATGTGCTGATCAAACTACCCTGAAAAAAACTAACAGCACCCTTGCAAGGAAGTCTGTAAAGAATTGTATGTGCAGTGAAAATTAAGAAAAGGTTTTAGCCTGTTAATTATTAAAACTAATTTCAATACATTTTTTCCCATACAGAATGCTGGGGAAATCAAATCAGCTTAAGACTTAAGTCAAGATATTAAACCCCTCTATGTGCAGTTTTTCAAACATGCGCATTATGCAATTAATTTCACATCATTTTAATTTATACATAATTGGTTATCTATACGGTCTTAAATTTACTCTGTTGTCAAGTTTTTCTTCTTACAGATCTCTGGGGATTTTTAAAATAATTTAATTCCAAGAGGTGGTTCCACTGATTGTTTCTTATACAAAACAAAATTTGCAAGTCAGTTTTTAAAAGGATTTTAATTTAACTACTCAAGGGTTTATGTAGCCATGTATCTTCTACTACAATCTATTACTTATGAGTGAGAATTAATATTACCTTGTGATAATAACAAAAATAAGCTGGATTGTGAGTGGTTTTTTAAATTAGGACTTGTAATGGGTTTTCCACAGTTCACAGTTTAAGCTAATGACATTTTGTGGGGGCATTTTTAATAAGAACATGAACTAAAACTGTGTGAAAAGCATCACCATCTGTTTTTTCTCATTTGCAGACAATTATAGGAAATTCCAAACTAAAAGTGACCTGAATTTCAAGTTAACCTATTCAAGAGATGTGTTATTTGTACCTCTGAATATAAATAGCTAGTCAGATAAGTACAGTCTACTCATGAAGAGGACTTTAAAAATCTATTTCTATTATATTTAAAGCTGAGATGTAAAAGTACAGTGCCAATGTTCTTGGTTGGATGCAATATGAGTATAGTATTAGAAATATTGAATATATTTGCTGACTTGAGGATCCGGAGTCTAGTCTACTTAAATTCCTAAATAACTTCCAGTCCACTTCTAATTTACAGACCTGGAAAGGAATGTAATATATGCATATCATTTACACATATGTATAGGCAACTGATTTGCACACCTAGATGTGGTTTTAGACACGAAGCTTTGCTTGGAAACCAGAGCTCAAAACTGCACATTTGCAGAACTTTAAGTGGCCATAACAGTTTATCTTTTTTAGTATACTGGTTAGTCATTTTGCTTAATGCTTATAGTGTTTCCAAAACCTGACAACCTTAGAAGAACTCAGCAAAGAAAATGTCAAAACTGTACAGCAGAGAAAGGAAACACTATGTTATGATTACTTCAGTAATTCCTAGAATTCCTTAGGTCTGCTATATCCTGTCACTATTACCATTTTAGTGAACTGATCTCCACTAACACTTTGACAAGGGTTGTTGTTATAGCTGTATGATCCCTTCTAAAGCATAAAGAAATTGGTTAAGAACTGAAAAGGGGAGGTGGAGAAAAAAAATAAAAAGGGGTTTATCTCTCAGGGTCTAGAATCTGCAGGCTAAAAGGAATGATTGGTCCATACCCATAAATTCAATCCCAAGATGCTCTGCCAATGCAGAAAGTTGTCAAAAAAAAGAAAGAAAAAGGAAAAAGTTTCAGAAAAGAGCAATACACTGTACTCAAAAATAAATCACATATGAGAATTATGACTATTCTGTGTCTGCACATGAAACAGGACAAAGGGGTGCCCAGTTACGGGGGCAGTGCTCACGTATGCCTTTCTAAGCTATGTGACCAGACCTTCTGCAAGTCTTATACACAAAAATATGTATGCATGAGGGATCTGAGCAGCCACAGGAACCATTAACCCTTAAAAATGTTGCTGAGATGAGAGGGGCTATGGCCTGAAGATGCCAAGTGCAGTGGCTGAATGGTTCCAGGTGGGACCATGAAAGCAAAAGGATGCTTTACAAAGGGCGGTGTCCCCCTGCAAATGGGTCATGCATCACTCCCCCTTCTGGACCTGCTTCTATCCCCAGAATGCATATGCTTGCTCTTGTAGGTTGTGACCTGGAGGTGGCTGGCACTGTTTGCTCAGCACTGGGAGTCCTTCTCTGCTTTGCAGACTGGCTGACGCAGGGCTCTGGCTTCTGGAAAATGAGAAAACCAGCCCATTTTCCCTGTCTTTGGGCTGTGCTGCCTTGGCAGAACAACTGGATGGACCCTGGGGTGCATGGCCTGATGCTCCTTACGCAGATCACATGTCTAAATCAGCACCCCCAGGCCCCCAGTAGCTGGGGGTAAGGAGGAACACAGGTTTTCCTCGCAGCAGGTAACTCTTCCCACGGGGCCAACACCATAGCCATGGTAGCCCTTGCCATTTTTTGTTCTTGTGTGCTGTGAAATTTAAATCCAATCCTAATTTTCTCACCAAATAGATTTTTTTATTGTAGTTTGCACACATGGAGAATGCAAATTCTTTGTTGCCAATCAGTAACATTTTAAGGGTTAAATAAGCTGGAATCCATCCAGGTCTCTTCCTAAAGAGCCAGTATTACAGGCCTACCTGAGCTCTGCTAATGATATACATTAGTTGCATAGAAAGCTTGGTTAAATCTTCAATGAAATGAATGACATGCCCATGCATATACATTGCTGTAATTATGCTTGCTTATAGGTAAGACACCTAGCTTGAAGGTGATTTAATTTTAGGGGAAGTAATTCATATCATGCAGTTTCTACTTCAAATAATTCAATAAGAAGTTGGTACTTAAAATGGGAATATGTTCTGGCTGAAAAACCTAACAAAAAACATGCTGAAAAAACATGCACTGTTTATTCAAACCTACATGTTATGTAGCTCTTATTTGTCTATGGTACTCCTAGGTACATTCCCTAGACCTGATCAAAAGAAAGCAGAATATCCCAACGCTTCTCATTTTATAAACAGACTACTATTTTTGATATTTTCCTATTTAACCCAATTTTTGTTGCATAGGTTTTGCATGCAATGTGGTTTCTATTGAATATTTGTCTAGGTGCTCTAAGAATAAATTCAATTAGTTATTTTTAACAGCTCAGTTTTCATTCTGGATGTGACTTGAGGAGAGACATGATAGTATTGGAGGAAAAAATAGGAAGCAAAGTTATTTAAAACTACAACTGCTGAGGTACAGTGTCTACAAAACAAGAGGATGGCGCCTGGAAATGTGGAACAAATCCTCCAGAACTGCATGCTCCGTCCTTGAGTGGTGTGCCAGAGCTACTGGGCACCCAAGGCTTTGGGGTGGCTACTCAATAGATCTAGGTGGGTGGGTAGCCTGGAGACACTGTGAGGGGTGAGGACTACCTCAGTTTTTTTGTAGAGATCTCGCACCTGACAAAGGAAGGACACATTCGGATCAACTGCAACAGCAGAGACGTCCAGGGAGACCCATTTCAACTCTGAAGCAGCAAGGTGTCATGTTTCTAAAGTATTGTTTAGTTTTCTTAATAAATGTGTTCTGTGGGTAATGAGAAATTTAAAAAGAAATTCTTTTTCATGTAATCTGATTTGGAAACAAACTAAAATCCCCTAAGCTATCACAGAACAGAACCCCTAAATGTCAGACAATTCTGCTTGAGGGATCAGGATACAGTCTCTTTGTGACATTTAGGATCCACTTTGTATTAAAAATTTTGATTCATTTCAGTGGTACTCAGGCTGCAAAACAGGTTTTGAACTTTGAATTTGAAGTCCTATGGCTCCTGTAAATGTGTTATCCTACAACTGGTTTGAGTCTTAGAAGAACGGAAAATTTGCTCTTTCCTAATTGAAGTATTCTATCATAGCAATTTTAGTATTTAATTAACATTTATTGAGTAGTTTATAATGAAAAACTGTCTTTTTTAACCTTGAGCAGAAGATGCACAGTGGCATTTTTCAAATTTGTATCATTTAGGGGTCTTGGTCTCAGCACATAAAGTGGACAATTTAGGGTGCTGAAGGGCTTTAAAAAATGAAAATTTCCGGTAAGATTGTATAATAGCCTCATACAGATGTGAACACTTGAGAAAAATATAGAAACTGAGAAATGCTGAGGTAGCAAAACAACTAAAAATGTACTTTTGAAGATCTGTAGTTCATATGAAAAGACTGAAAAATCAAGGCCATCACAGAGTAACTGCAGTTTTGACCACCCTTCTAGGATATCAGAGCTTTCCTCAATTCTTACCCCCTTTATGACCTCAAACAGGTTCATCTTGACCATATGAGGCAGGGGCTGTCATCTAAACAAAAATTTCCCTCTGCCCTTCTTGGTACTGTCCCCCTTGCTCATCAAGGGTGGCAGAGCTGAAATGGACACAGTTTAAACTGGTGTCCCATGCTGAGGGAAGGCATGGCCCATGTTCAATTCATGCCCAAGAAGGCGCAGAGCACGCCCCTGGAGCTGAATTCACTGTTCACTAGCAAAATAAGCAAATCCATTGGCCTTTTGGGTGGGATCCTTGGTCTATCTGGGCCATTTGAGAGGACAAAGGGTTTATCTGTGATTATGCTCTAGAGAAGCTTCCTCAACTGTCTGTTAATTCACAGCTCTGTCACTGTCTCTTATCCCAAGAATCATTCTGCACAGTGTTGTTCTAAGAGTTCTCATGCACAACTACACAAAAATTAGCCAAAACCTTTAATGCTAACTAGTTATTTTTCTTCCATTTGCCTTGGTTCCTTGACCTCAAGGGAGTGAGAGTGTGAGCATTCAGATACAGCAAATATATCTGCACGGAACAGATGTATTTTTGGAACACTCTGAGGACTACCTTCTGCTGTCTCTAAGGAGCAGTGGTGGACCACGAGCCTCAAAGTCGAAAGGGTCACAGCAGAACGGCAGGGTAGCACCCCCACCAGCAGCTGTGACTGCTGTGCTCGAGGAAAGGACATTACAGGGTCTGACAGCGGGCTCCAGAGACTAGCAAAATGCTAGCACAGTTTGTTCTTCAATTTCCCTTGGACTACAAAAGCGGGAAGCACCAGCTGAAGGGAAAATATATGTATCTGCAGTGCTGGAGGTAGCTGTAGCAGTGGGGAATCTCACAGTGGTCACCTCTCAGCAACCACTGGTTGTCCTATGGTTTGGTGTGCTTGCAAAGCTGGAAGCCAGCGTAAACAGTAAGTGTAAACATGTGCTTTCCAGTAGCCTCCCTCATGTCCTTTCCCAGTTATGCTCACACTTCCATTGACAGGAAGGAAAGGCATTTCTGTGGAAGAACTTTTCTTAAGTTGGAGAGCTACCTAATCTCCTGTGTCCCTTTTCAACCTATTTCTAGTGCACTATGATAACTGAATTGTCTGGGGCTAACCGAACCACTGCCAAGATAAGCCAGTTAGCCTTGCACTCTGTTGGGACAAAGGGTTTCCAGAATGCTCAGTGGCAGCCTTGTTCTAACCTTGCAAAGACCCTCAGCAAAGCTCATAACTTCAGGACTCTCAAATACCAACTTTAGGGCAGATTTCTGAAGCCAACTTTTCCTCAACAGCCCAATTAAGATAGTAACAGCTCATAAGTAGGTACGCTTGGCTTGGAATCCCATTGACTCTTTCCAAATGAAGAAATACCCTTCTGAAAGCAAGTAAAATTAGATAGCACTGTATAGTTCACACGTACAATTTTTGTCTCCTACTGGCACTCATGCTGTTTAGCATCCCAGTTTGCTCTGTACTTTGCAAAAGCTGCATCTACAGAGCTAAGTCAATCATCCACAACACTTGGTGCAAAATATGAGCTTGGCTTTATGCCCCAGATGCAACATTTGCCTAAAGAGAACTCTCATTCTAAGGCCCCTCTTAAATGGTATGCTGCGGTCTTCTCTTGTTTTAATAATAAAAAGTATATAAATGCTTCTTCATTAATTTTTTTTTTTTTAAGCACAAATGTACTCTCAATGGACATTTTCCCAAGTGTCATTTCTGCATCTCTGGTTGCATAAGAAACCAGGGGTTGTAGTGCAGATGCAGGGTGGGCAGAAGAGCCAGAAGCTCACAGCCATGGACTGGAGCTCTCAGAGTAGCCTAAGGTAGGCAGTGGTGTGCTCTCCTCCAGTGCATTTCAAGGAGAGGAAAGACTGGACCAACTCAAGTACTTGTAGCTGAGCACAGCCCTCGCAGCAAGGTAAGGGCATCTATGCCTTTTCCATGGAGGCAACTTGAAAAAATCTCAGACTGGTGTCTTTAAATATCCCAACTGAAAAACTAATGAAGGAAAACCCACCTAAACTCTTCTTTTTTTTTTCTTTTCTTTTTTTTCTCCTGGACAGGAAAATGAATTTATAATCAACATGCAACTGTTCTAAAATTTTCAGGGTAAATTCAGCAGCAAAAAATTGATCTCATATTTTTACACCACCTCCTTTTAAATTATTCTTCTAATATCAGAAAAACTTAACTGCACTTTTCACCACAATACACAGGAAAGGCCACTTAAATCTAACATTTGGTAAACAAATACTGTCACTGCATAAAAAATTTTCAAATCCATAGTTACCAAAGGCATTTTAAAAATAACTCACACTAATAAAGCTTTTAAATCAGGGCATAAAATACACACTTGAGTGCTGGAAGGTCTGGTCTCCAGTCATCACTCTTGGGATTTACATGGGTAGCTTCCATGATGGGCAGTATGAATTATATATGGTCCTTTTTCGTCCATCAATATACAAGAAAACCTATGCATCTCTTCAGGCTCCAAAATGTCCAGCACATGCTTACAGCTTTTTGTCCTATATACTAATGGAAATTAAATTAGGATAGCCTATAGTCTTTCTGTGCTGGCAAGTAATCCATCAAAAAAATTGTTTCTATCATACTGCTCTTAGATCACAGTACATTCTGATGCCAGCAGCAATTAATTGTGCATAGTACACATGCATTAAAATGTAAGATCTAAGCAATTTTCTTATATGCTATCTTCAACTTTGCTATAGCCAGTGAGAGAAAGTAAGTATTTAGTGTGCCCTCTATTTCTTCCCTGAATAATAATAATAATAATAATAATAATAATAATAATAATAATAATAATAATAATAATAAACAACCCATTTTTTCATGAGAAAACTGATGGGATGTAATTGCAGTGCCGATTCTACCAGAATTCTGACACGAAGTCCTCTCTCTGTTTGTGTGTGTGTTTGATACTTTTATTTTGCCAATTAATCTGAAATATTTGATCTCTTGCACCTGTTACCCCCAATAGACCCAAAATGTGTCAGACCCCATTGTTTCAGCCGTCTCCCTCCCTTTTCTTTTTTGTTTATGTGCTCTTTCAACTGAAACTCAGACAATGAGGAGAAAGTACATTTTGATCCTGTTTGGCATGTGCTCATTAGAAACCAAGTAAACACCTCAATAACCTTTAACCTCTAGTTCCAAATGCAAATCTCATATACAAGTAGAGGATTGGCTACCTGTCCCTTTGTTGGGGGAGTTCTGCCCTGTACCATGATTCATTAGCCTTTTGTGGCAAATAAAATGAGAGACTTTGAAACATAATTCTAGTACTTTTTCTGCTTGATGTCAGTGGGGAGTCCATATCACACGCCCAGTGTTAATTTCACAGAGTTCCTAAGTCTTGCATTTCCCCATAACCTCAATGCCAAACAATCCAGGAGAGTATTGCAACTGCTTTTTTTTTTTGTTACCGTTTTCATGCAACAGGCAGAGACAATCAATATTAGGCCTTAGGCAACAAATCTAGTTACAGATTAAAAAAACAAACAAACAAACAAAACCAGAAACAAACAAAAAAAAAAAATTGAAAGAAAGATGCAGCGACAAGAAAGCAGCACCAACTGAGCATGCTTCTACTGCGGCACAGACAGAAAAGTAGTGGACGTACTGTAGAAGCTGGCCATTACGTAGTTTTGGCAGCGATCACCAGTAAATTCATTTGGGCACCTGAGAGGAAAAACAAACAAAAAAATGGTAGAGAAAAAAAAACAGAGAAAAGAGAAGAGGTGAACATATGCTAGGAAAGAAGCTCCTTCAGTGTGAACTGATACGACTTGGTGAGTTCACTTTCAGAAACTGAATCTCGGTTTAGCGTGTCAAAATGGCTCAAGGCGTTGAGAGCAACTCATTTGCTCCGTGGAAATGTAAAGAAATCCCCCCCTGAAAAACCAGCCAAAACCAAACCAATCCAGATCAAAGTGTGTTTCAAGATGTGAGACAGAAATTCACCATTCCAGAGTCCCAAATTGGTATTAGGATGCACTTTCCACAAGGCAGCAAGGACACAAGATCTGTACATCACTCCATGAGTTTGCTCTTTTAGGGTTGCACTTTACAGCAGTCTCCCAAACGAGAAAACTGCCAGTGTGTGCAAAACAAATGCATCTGTGAATGAATGGAAAGATCAAAAATCACACAAATGAGAAACATTTTGGAGGTCAAATAATGCCAGGGTGTACAGATTGTACTTTAGAGAATCAGTCATAAATTAGTGAGTAAAGAGGCCAGTTCCAGCTGAACTGTGAAAACACCAAGTACTATTGATTTTGTTGCTGTAGTTGGGGAAGAAAGCAAAGTTCAGATTATTTTAACATACTTTCTTGGTTTTGGATTTTCATGGGCAGAGTTTCAGTACATCTTGCTCCAGTGAATCCAGGTTGGCACCTAAAGGGCAAAAACGTGATAAGCAATAGTACACCAAAACCACTGCACTAACAGACTTACACCTGCTGGTCTATGGAGTGGGAGTGCATTAAGTGACGTCCTGGTTAGGTGTTAGTGAAAAATGATCAGAAAAGAGGCAAGAAAGTGTAATCTTTCCAGAAGAAAACACTCTGCAAAATTTACAGCAAAAATCCATCAAAGAAAAAAAAAATCTAGGAAGTCTTTTTGCTTGTCTGTTTTGAAAAAAAAAGAGAAGAATTATGACTAGCAAAAATGTGTACCGGTTCACTGCTTATTCCACCTCATGAAGGGACCTGATTGAGTTCTTTTTTCAAATTTGCAATGCGCTGTTGCTTTCACCAGTCACACAAAATCTGCAAAAATACCATGATTTCCCTATTTCTGTAAGGGCATATTGTGCTTTGTGGTAATTTGCTTCGAGGAGGAGTATTTAATACAACAATCACAGAAAAGCCAAAAATATTCCAAAAAGTGAGAAGACAAACTCAACCCCAAAGTGAAGTACATTCAACATGGCTGACAAATGGAAAAAAAAAAGTCAGTCCAGTCACTAAGTAAGATGAGAAGGCAGAAGTGCTCTCAAAAGAAGCCCCATAGCTGTCCGTCCTTTCAGTTCATAAGCTCTTCTGTAGAAAACTTCAGTGCAGCTTTCCCCCTGGTCATAGTGAAGGAGGTTCTCTTCTGTGCTTTGCCTGTCTTTGCTGCTGCTGCCTGTCAATTCTTCCCTCACCTTTATTCTCCATTCTGGGGCAGAGCTCAGGCTCCCAAAATATCACTGTAGTCCTACAGACATAAGTGTGAGTGACTGTCCACCACACTAAATACCTACAGATTTCAGTCTTGTTTCTTTCTCTTTCTTCTCTCCAGTGTTACTCAGTATGTAATCTGAAATTACCTGATATCTTCTTTCTTGAACGTGTCTCACTTGTGTTGCTTGTCTTTGTGATGTTCTCCATCAGTTCGCCATGGTGCAAGAATCTCTCCCTCCTCTTCTCCTGCTGATGATATGGTGCTAGCCTCTTTTTCAAACTTCTTCATCATTTACTTGCCAGGGGCTGAAGAACCCTCTTATTTGCAAATGCACATTGTTCAGAACAATCCTCAGTCTCTTCTATCCATCTGAGTTTCATATGTGTTGAAAACTGTCCCGATTTTTTAAATTCTGCTCTTCCACAATTGCCTCTAGCCCTAGCAGATAAGGATACTGCTCTTGCACAAGTGGGACTTTCAGAAAATCCCTTTGGCAGAGGACCAGCATCTGACATAAATGCTAGTATTTTCTTCAAATAAACCGTGCAGGAATTATTTTTGTATAATAAAATATATATTTTGACGATCTACAGATAAGTCTTTTGAGTGTATTATTATTATTTTGCTTATTAAGGAAGGGAGTTTATGTTCTCCAGAGCCAAGGTCACATCTTTTCACAAGTACCCAGTGTGGAGAGATCCCAGTCTCCACAGATATATTCAGTTGAGAAAAATGCAACAAAGATAACTCTGCTATGAAAAGGTGATATTTCTGGGCATGACAGAAGAATTCTTGCATCTTTGAGAGAAGGCAAAATGCCTTTGATAGAAAGCATTTCCATCTGGGATACTGAATGAGAGTAAAAATATTTTCCACTATTGTGATCTTGTTAAATAACTGTCCCTGGAAAGCTGGCATTAGCACACGCATGGCTTTCCATTCACAGAGATCTCTACATCTTGCTCGTCAGGCTCAACCCTACACAATCCCAAGGAACACGCTGCTGATTAAAAGCCTCAGGCTTTGCTCCTGCCACTGGCCATTGGTGGGTTGCTTCCTCTGTGCTTGTTTTCAGATGTTGGTGCAGCTGTGGAGGTGATGAAAACAACTTGAGCACTGGTGTAGACAAAGCTAAAATCACTTCCAGACCAACCAGCGTCAGCCCTGTTGAGATGGTGCCGAAAACAGCTCAGGTGTGTTTATACTGTCTCTGAAACCATTGTCAGCAAATGGGCTGGAGCACCTGCCCCTGAGAATGGGCCCAGGGTGGGCCATCTGAGAGGAAAGCTGGGATGAGCCGGGCCTCTTATGATGATGTGTGAATGCTAAAGGCGTTTTATTGCTCGGATGTGCAGTGCAGCACTGTTTCCAGTTCACAAACAACTTGCGATTGTGTCCTTTTCAAAACACCCTGTCCTACTTGAAGTTTTCAGACTTTATTTCTTGTTGTGTCTTTCTTTTCTGGATCATTACCCATGTTCCATTTTCTTTTACGACACCAGCAATAGTTGAAGTCAAACAACTTGGAGCAAAAGGTTTGTGCTGTGAGAGCTTTATAATTTCCCTTCAGCCTTCGAGAAGACTACTCAGACTATTTATTTATTGTATTAACTGGGTAAACCCATGATACTGAACCACGAATAATAGAAGAAATGCTTTTTTCCTCTACACACAGTAGCTGCAAAGAGCAGCATTTGCATGCATTCAGTAGATGCATCTCAGAACACCGAATGCATATCACCAAACTCTTTTTCGGCAGGAGAGGAAGGGCTGAATGGATGAGAAACTCACATTTCCACTTCATTTACTGCCTATAAACAAATGCATTCGGGGAGAACATTTTGATTGTTTTTGTTTGTTTGTTTGTTTTTGTTTGTTTTTTTTTTTTTCCCCATTTCATTAGCCCATTTCATTGCTGAAGTCAGAACCAGTATTTCTATCCCACCTCTTGAAAGAATATCTCTGGAACTTCTCCTTGCATCATTGAAACGAATTTTATCTTTTCACTGGTTTGAATAACCTTCTGCCCATTTCTATTCTAGAAAGGCCTTTACATGAAGACAGATATAGAAAATGGCCATGTCTTTAAAAAGTATGTAGTTCACTCTTCTGCTGTTAAGAAAAGCAGCAGCCTACTTCATTGAGAGAGCAGCTTTATTTTCATCCAGTGAAATTCGGATGTAAATTCATTTCTTCAATAACAACAAAAGCACTAGAAAAGATGATATCTGTGAGTAAGAAATCAGTTAGTCAGACTAGCAAGGCCTTCATGGTATGATACTTCAAAAGAACACTTTAAAAGTGTTACAGATACTATATTCATACAGATTTTTGTTAAAGTAAGAAGGAAATGCTAGGAATTTTGGTCTTAATTTTGTATTTATTTAAAAAGCTACCTGATCTTTCTGTCTTCAGTGAACCTGGGGACATGTTTCCAACTGAACAGAAATGACTTAGGAATCTCAGTCTCATAGGAAGCCAGTAAGATCCAGGCTTCCAAGGTCTATGGCATTTTCAAAATGTGGTTCGTGTTCCTGTGAAGCTTCCAAAAGTTTTATACACTAGTTTATTTAGGCAGTCTCAAAGCTTCCTTTTTCATCTGTCCTACTTTGAGACTGTTTTTTTCAGTCTGGGGCCATAATTAAAATACACGTAGGGAACATACATGCTACCATAGATGTAGCTGTACAATGTCTAAGTCTTCACATATTTCTTGAGTATTTCACATGGTTATCACTTGAAAGCAGGAAATTTTCTTGAAGCTCACATCAGTACCCCTGAGAGCAAGATCAGATCCTGTCTGAATCATTTATTTTTTTTTAATATATAGCAAGATTTTGACAGAAGATGAATGTGGTATCTCCCTCTTTTTTTTTTTTCTTTTTTTTTTTTCCATAGAATAGGGGATTTACAAAACCAGAGATATCACTTGGAAAATTCCATGGTTGTTTTGAATCTGAGTCATGTTTTTTTGGTTAGGGATAAAACTAATTTAGAATGATATGGCTCATGCTTTAAAAATTTTGTTTTTGCTCTCAACAGATGGACCATATGGAAAAATGTGAACTTGCTACTGAGGCAGAAATATGAAGAGCAAGTACCATATTTCAAGCATTCTGTTTCCACAGGCATGTTCTGGGAGTAGATTTATTTTCTCAGAACAATGAAGGCAATGTGCAGTGATTAGGTACTTATTTTAATTAACACTGGAATGCTAGAATTAAAAGTAGACATCTGTATTTTTAATGAAATAAGAAGAAAACTGTATTTTGTCTTTTCAGTTTCCCAGTACACCCACTTTTAAGTACTCACGCTTTTATTTCTTATGTAGCTGTATTGCTTCCTGTTTTACTACTCAACATAAAGTTTCAGTTCTGGCAAGTGGTAGAGGGCATAGCAAATGGCTCTGCAAAATAGTAATGGCCCTGACTGTTCTCAGGATAAGAATTCTTCTCCACTGCCTTACTGTAAATGAGATTCTCCCTCTCTAACTTTAAAGCTCTGATGCTTTTTCCAAATAGGTCTTGGACCACCCAGGGAGAGGCACATCTGCCAAATCTGGGAATTGCCTTTTCTTTCAGATCCAGTCCCAGAATTAAAGGTTCTTTCTTGCTTACAATAGGGGGAAAAAGCACCCACTACATTCAAATGTCTCTGATATATAGTATTAAAATAATTAGCCAGTCTACAACATCATCAAAAAACATACACAGATCTCTGAATTAAAAAAAAAAAAGTCCCCATACCAGTGAAAATGGGACACCTCTGAAACTGGCAAGACAATGTTAATGATTAGCAAGTCTCTCAGATGCTCAGCTCTGCTACCCTGGAGTTTTCTGAACACGCAGGTAGGCTCTTGTACATGCCCTGAGGAGTCATGGCAAACTGCTCATCTTGTACTGCTGGTTTACAATGATCATGCACATTTCAAACAAATCTTTCTCTCTCTCAAAAATGGATCCAACACACCACAGCACACTTTTCCATATTCACTTTAGCTACAAATGATCCTAAAATCAACGAAACATACATCACTTTCAGCAGCAGAGCCATCTGAAAACCCAAAGCAAAACAAAGCCTGTGAAGTGCAGGTTACATCAACCTTCTACAAAAAAAGGAAAAAAAAAAAGAAAACTTATAGGTAAACCAGAATATTGAGCTGCTTGGTGGGGGTTTTTGATGGCTTTTTTTGCTTTGTTTGTTTACCTTTCTTTTCTTTTTTTTTTTAACATTAACAATAGAGACAAGCAGTCAATGTCTTCCTGGCCTAATGAGAGCATCATAGAGCTTCATCTAACTCACCCACCAAAGTTACCTTCACAATTAGTGTTCTTTCACTGTTAGTCCCAGGAGATTGAAAAATTATGCAATTACAGCTGATGACAGTCTTTACCAACCACCATCTCTTGTCTGTCAGAAAAACAGCAATATTCTCAAAAAAGTGCACTCTTTCCACTCAGCCCTCTTAGGTACCAATGATGTTTCCCAAGATTTAAATGCTGAGTTGCCTCTCAAGCTAGAGAGAAGCAGTCCCTATGACTAGTTCATCTCCAGGGGTAAATGCTACATGATGTGCTCCCAGGCAGTAGATAAACTCTGTGGCTCTTCCTGGGTGTTCTCTAAGACAAGGGACTATTGCAACAGTCCAAAATAGTACAGGCCAGGACCTGAGGAAGGTGCACAAGCATGCCCTCAGACTAAATCCATATGTCTTCCTGATCCTCACTCAAGATGGTAATCTCCACCAACTAACGCGACATTCATTGCTTTTTATGCAATTAAACACAACAACCAGTTGTGAATATGATCTCCTCAGAAACTGTTCAGTTACTACATCAGACAATAAAAACAACAGTTTCTCCTGTACAAAAGGTAATTATCCGCTGCAGTTATCCACACACCTTTTCTTTTTCTTTTTCTTTTTTTTTTTTTGGCTAAATACAGTGTATCTAGTTTACAGTATCTGTTTCATTATTTATAACATAAGGCTCAAGTTGTGTTACTTTATGCCATATAAACGTCAATGGAGGTTGCTGTGCCATTATCATGGGGGAAGATTTCCTGGTTAGTCTCTGCTATGCTTCATATATAGAACACAGGTGTCCGTCTTGGTATGTTATTTTCACATCCACATGTTTAAAAACGAAGAAATGCAAGTTCAGAAGAAGAAATTGTTCAGGTGCTCCTTTAAAGAAAAACCATTTGTGAAAACTGGTGGCTCCAAGAAAAGAGGCAAATAGGATTTCTTACCTGCACAGGTATCTTGGGGGGTTTGGGAGGTCTTTAACCATATAACACTCTCCCCCATTTACACAGAAGGCTTTCTGCTTTACGTCACATTTTGTGAGATGACTTGTCCCAGTTGTAGATGTGGAAGTGGCTGGAAAAGACAAGAGCAAGAATACGGATCAGACACTGTTTTTCTTCCTGACTGGTAAGTGTACTTATATGTGAGGGAAGAAGTAAGGCTAGGGATGATTTGGCAAGTCTTACCACAAGAACCAGTAACTTGACCTTGTATTTTGTTGACTGACACAGGGAGTGGAGTTTAAATACACACCTCAGACATACAAAATCCCCACACTCAGCCTGGGAGGAAGTGAGGGTTTCCCTAGCCCTGTCCATGAAGTGACCTTAAATTTCTGCAACACTCATGTCTATTTCACTAAAAAAGTGTAATTTACGTGCAGCAACTTATATTGCATTAATTGCACTCAAGTGATTTTGGGGTGTGAGAGTCATTGCAGGTTGCTGATACGGTGCCCAATAAAATCAGGACCTGGATGAGATTTCTTCCTGGCATTGCCCTGAAGTAGGTATTTTTCAGGAAGCTTAACCTGAGGCCCTGTGCTGATTCAAGCCCTCAGTCCAGGTATTTCACTCTTCCCAAGGGAGAGGGTGAAAGTCTGACTACTGAATGCCTCTTCCCTAGCTTATAAATGAGAGCTGTGGCTGGTTTGATTATGCAGGAGGAATAGGACAGGGAGTTTGGAGGTTTTGAACCTTCCTGTGCATATACAATTGTCACCATTGTGCCCACAGGAATCTTTGATCCAGAGGCCGACTTAGCATCTCCTGCAGATGTGTTCATCATCATGGAGTATATTAAATGGCTAAAACTGTCTGCAAACCATAAAAAGTGGTGAAGATTCCTGGATGCATTTTGTTTAGCCATGTCCAGGTGTACAGAAGTAAGAAATTTTGTTACTGTGCTCAAAAAATCCCAGAATACAGACTATCACAGATTATGACAAGTTGAAAGGCATCCACAAGGATCATTGAGTCCAGCTCCTGGCCCTGCACAGGATCATCCCCAGGAGTCAGACCACATGCCCAAGAGTATTGTCCAAGTGCTTCTTGAACTCTGTCAGGCTTGGTGCTGTGACCACTGCCCTGGAGAGCCTGTTCCAGTGCCCAACCACCCTCTGGGTGAAGAACCTTCTTCTAATATCCAACCTAAACCTCCCCTGACACAACTTCAGGTCATTTTTGTTTCTGAAAGTCAGTCTACCCCCAGGTGAAACAATGCTATTATTTAGTGACTGAGTCCACTGGAGTCACTAGAAAGCTACACAAAAGTCGTCTGATATTCAAAGCCTTTTCTAACACAAAGGTCCCCAAGGGGCATGTTTACAGGAGGTGATTTCCTACACATTTTGAATCTGAAGATTTTAGCAGATCTGCTATCAACAAATACCTACTTACACATTTTGAGTGGTAGTGTGATGTAGCCCCTGTCACAACTGATTGTCATGCATTTCCCATTTTCTTCCAGGTAGATGCATTTTTAGCACTCAGTACCTGGGAAAATGAACCACCTTGGCTGGCATCATTTTCAGAGCAGCTTTACCTATCTGGTTTCAATGAGGCATAAGACAGTGACTGGGACATTTAAGTCTTCTGTTTTACTCCATCAAAATTGCATCTGACTGTACAGCTAACATCTCCCATATCTCTTCCTTCCTTTGCAATCCATCACCAGCTTCTTTCTGTCAGCTTCTTTCTCTTTCTTCCATGCTGCCTTTCTTTCATGGGGTGCCCTACTCTAACAGGCCAGGAAAAAACCTCCCGTGACTTCTTTCAAAACTCAAACTCCCTCCTGCTTTTCGCTTGCACCCACCCATTGTGTCACATCTTCCCAGATTCTGATCCTGACCGGGGCCTCTTAGTGCTAATGAAATGCAAACATAGAGTACTGATTCCTCTTAATAACACATTCCTTTCTCCTGGCCCCTCAAAGCGTGATTTATAACCTCTCAGACGAGGATAAATTTATGTCTTGTCCAGGGGCAGGAAAAGGGGTCATGTTTTAAGAGTAGTCTGACACTCTTTCAGCTAGCACCGGTTCAAACAGGACTTTGCACCCAATGTTGACAAAAGGCTGGTCAACAGACTGCCATCCAGTCAACAGGGAAGGGCCCTCTGTGCTTGATGTCAGTGGGTTGACAACCATCCTTGACATGAATCTCAGGATGGGGAGACTTGCCTCGTAGAAGAGCCTTTCCTTCTCCACTGGCTTGAAAGTTGCCTGGATTATCGGCCCAAATGAGATGCCTGACATGACAAGCTAGGTCATACCAAAACCTAGGACTGACAAATGTGGGTAGAGCAAATTCCATCTGTACAGTAATGCATACTTTGAAGCCTTTGTGAGTCTCAACAGGTAGACTCAATATGAAGCTTATCCCTGCTGATAGCCTATCCACCATTGTGTCCTTTCACCATATTAAAAAGCAAAAGGGCACACTTAACCTTGAGACAAGCACTCTGAGGATCAGCATTTCTGAGGATTCTCAAGCTCGGAATGATGGCACCTTAATTTGGAAAGGCAAAACCCCCAACACTTTAGGAAAAAAAAAACCCCACAATTTTGCTATCCTGCTGGCTAATGGAATGCTTTAAATTGAATAATGAAGGTAGATATAGTAAGAAGTGGACTTGTACCTCTCTGTAATTGTTTCCATAATCTCACTTACTGCCTTTTTTTTTTTTTTTTTTTTTTCTCTTCTCGTCAGTTCAATCAAAAGCAGAACACTCAGGAGTTTCAAAGTAACAGTTACTTCCCAGCCGATGTAAGTGAGATTCGGACAGCAGCAATTGCTCTGAACTGATTACTAGAGATGGGAATAATCTGCAGCTCTCAGAGAAACCTCATGATACAAGGGCTTTGCACATATTTGTGAGGAGTGTCTTTACCCACGTTTTTGGCATCACGTATTCAAAACTGTTATATGAATCTTGCACAAGAATTTTCTCTGCATTACTGATCTCCTGGCACCATGGTCTCAGTCTGCCTGAGCTTTATGATGGGGTGAGGGGAGGAAAAAGGTCTCCAGTGGGTTAATTCTGATATTAATTTTTCTTTGCAAAGTATGCATAGTTTTTATGGCATATAGCCAGTATTCAGTGTATGCACTCTAAGTCTACTTTGCCAATTAAACACAAGAAACACTAACTATGGTTTTGGGTTTCACTTAGAGCTACATAACGGAAGAAATGTGGTGTTTGGGAGCAGGTGTTCATCAGAGTCCATTTCATACAGTCCATGACCAGCCCCAAAATACTGCCTTTCTGTGCATCTATAGCAGACACAGGCTTGGAGGATGTATAGTGGGAATGACCAGCAGTGGTGAGGTAAAGCACAGCTGTAGACCATGTATCTGTGTGTTGTTACTTCGTCTACTCAAAATATGTACCTCCTTTCTTTTTTGTAATGTTTTCTTCAGCTATACAAGCACAAGATAGATAAGTTGTGTTCTAGAGCCCTATACCAAACATGAGCCTACCGAAAGGACTAAATTACATGCATTACATGCATATCACAATTTGAAAATATCATACATGAGATAAACATCTGAAAACACTGCACACTCCACCCTCCCTTCCCTCTTCCCTGAACACAGAAGTACCACATTTAAAAAAGCAACTGCAGGCAGTGTGAACAAAGTCCCTATTAATGCAAATATTCACATGGCTCTGAAAAACAATGAGATCTGCTCCCATTCACGGGAATTGCCTAAAGACATTAACAAGAAGAAAAATAGAAGCTATTGCATCTTTTAAAAGCTACTCTCTAAAAGGTGAAGTACCGCTTAAAACTACGTTAGGATCATTTCATGTCAAGCAGATACAACTGAGCTTACCTGGGGAATCTCTGACCCTTTTTTGCCTTGAAATAGAAAAATGCATTCTTTTTCTCTGTCTTGCTTTCCAAAAAGCCCTCTGATGTTGGGTGGCTACAGCACCAAGACTCTCAGACCCTGCACAGGTGAGACAGTCCACTGAGAAGAGCCCTAAGGAATCTCTGACTCAAGTCAGACTGAGAGGGAAGGTTTTTGCAACCTAAACAGAATAGTATCCAGAATAGTATCCATGCCTCTTTGAGCTGAGTTTCTGCAAAGCTGGTGTAAAATCAAAGGACACACTCAAAGTCATGCAAGGGGGCCAGTGAGATGCTTATGAGTCTGTGGAGACACAGAGACTATGCAGCTGCAGCATAAACAAGGTTTGCCATTCTCACTGGAAGGCCACTTACTGGAGGTAAATATGCCACCTTATTGGACTGCAGGTGGACACCTTTCCAGTCTCCTTTTGTGAATCTGCAGCTCATGCCAATGGAAGAAGAAGGGACCTGCACGGATTGAAGAAGGGACAGAGGGAGTGAAGGAGGCGAGGAGAGAGTGCACACAAGTGAGCTCTGGGGTGATGAAGTGTATGCCCCCAGATGAAAGCCAGCTTTACTAGGTCACGTTCCCTCATCTGAAGTTCATTCATTTCTTTGAAAGCACAATCCAGCTCCCTCTTGACTTGCTGATGTGCAGTTTAGAGATGTACAGCCCTGATCTGCAGGGTAGATTGATTTCCTGTGTAACCTTGGCCGTAACACTTAATTCTTCTGTATCTCCATTAAACCACTTACATTTTCTTTGCACTGAGTACTGTCTCTTCAACTCACTCTGACTTCCGTGATGCACCCAACTTCCAACGAACTTGCAATAAGGAAAACCTTGGCATTTCTGTACTACACTGAATGAGGAAAGCTACTGGTGCCAGCAGAACACAAGACAAAACCTGAAAGCAATCAAAAACTAGCCCCTTTCTGAACAGACAAGAATTTCCATTTTACCAGATGTGTAGGAAGATGTTTCACATCCTTCATACTTAATTGTTCCAGACCTGAAACTGCATTCACGTAGCTCTGAACATACCAAAGGTTTAAAAAATCTGCCAACACCAACAAATAAACACCAAAGGAAAAAAAAACCAACCAAAACCATAAAGCAAAACAGCCAAATCTCTATCTGAGACATCTACAGTACGTTTATTGGGGCTGCTCAGAATTTTTCACATTGCTTTTGTGATGTAATACCCTAAACTGGATGTTCAATGTAGTTATAATTTTTTTCAGCCTCCGTCTCTGCAAATAACATGCAGTGTAATAGATTTCTGGGAACTTCACAGGAGATCATTTAAGGATGTGTTTAGCCAGCATCTGGAACTAAGTGCTTACAAGTTAGTGGAATTATTCTCTGTCCGTAAGATAGTGCTTTCTCACTTTGGCACTATCTTTATGAGGATCAGGGCCAGAAAGAAGGAAACAGGAAATCACCAGGGTCTGCAAGATAGAAACTTCAGGAAAGACTGAGAGCAAATAAACTCTTGTTGAACCAAGCCAGCATGTCCCTCTTCTCCCTACAACATGGATTCAGCGGTGGTTTCCTCTCACTAACCCAACCTTAGCAAAGCAAAGGAAAGAAAAAAAAAAAAAAAGAAAGAAAAGAAAAGAAAAACAAAGCACAGACACTTCAGCTTGCTGCACCACCCGATCACTTCCTCCCTGATAGGCCAGCAGACTGACCCAGTTGGCAGGCGCGAGACTGCGGGACCTGCACAGCATCTGGCTCACCACAGAGGGTCAAGAGGTGACACATGCTAAACACGGCTGACCAGGAACAGTTTTTGTTTGCTTCCTTTCAGTTTGGGGTGCAGAAAAGATGGGCGCAGACACGCACAGTCCACAGGCTGTCAGCGAGGAAATGCAATTACTGCTTGGGAAACGAAGTTTTCAGAAAAAGGATGGAAAAGATGGAAAACGTGGGCTGTGGAAGAATTCAAGCAAAGGGAAAGACGTGATTGAAACTGAGCTTGTGAGGCAAGGCATACTTTTTCACTGCCATGAGAGATGTCAGCTTTCACTTGAGGGTTGTGTGACAAGCATGAGCAAAAGGTCTGCAAGAGCCTTTAGAAAGCATTCCCCACCTGGTGAAGGGAGATGTGAACGAAAAAACACAAGGGAATGACAGATCAGAGGGTCCCAGGAGGAAAAATGTGTGTGTTGTGAGGAGGGACAGGAGAAGAAAAGAAGAAAGGAGGTGCAGAGGAAATATGCACAGATTGAACCAGTGCAGGAAAAACAGGTCTAAGCTCAGGAATGCTAAACAGACAGACAGAAGAGGAAGTGCTTTTACTACTGAGGGACTCTGAAACAACCTTGAAAATACCAGGAACGAGTGTGAGGGTCTGAAAACTTAGAGATCCTAGATTAAAGCAGACAGCAGATAAGGAGCTGAAAGCAACTATCAAGATACATTGAAAGTTATCCAGTGTGTAGTCCTTTGCTGTACTGGAGAACATCCCATCATTTGGAAAGACCTGAGTGGCCAAATAAACTGCAGGAAAAGCTTCCTGGCTCACTTTGCTTCAGAGGCCACACCCCACTCTTTTCCATGGTGCAGTACAGCAAGGTAAGGTACATAACTCATTGAGCTGGAAACTTGTAATGGGCAAAGTCCATGCAAAACAACACATAATGCATTTGTTGAAAGGAGCTCCATCACGGGCACCCTTGCTCCTGTGTATCTCAGAGCTCCTCCACAGAGCTCTGAAAGGTCTCTTCAGGCTTATGACCACCAGTGCAGGTGCAGAGGAGACCCTCGAAACTATAAAGGAGACTGAAGGAGGAAGGGGAGCTTCGCAAATCAGGAGCTGCCCAGATAGTCCAGTTCCTCCTCTCCCTGTCCTACTCCTAAGCCATTGCACACAGAAGAGAAAACAGCTGTTGAACAGGTGAGAAGCCACCTTCTTCTCTATGCCAAGGCATAGGTATCAACCTCAAGAGAAATGACTGAACCAAATCACTGGGCAGGTCAGGTTTTCCCACCGGTGTCATGACCCTGCTAGTCAATGAGAAAGGCACTCTTGAAACCATCTGTGGTTGCACTACAGCCTAGAGAGGTGACTGATGGGACCTAAAGGGAAACCTCACAGCTGTCAGGAGGACAGGGCTTGAGACAGTGAAGCACTGGGTTCTTTTCTCCAGTTGCAAACATCCCAATTCTGCAAGGCAGTGTGGGGAGCACCCTAATGCAAACAGCATCATTTCTGCATAGGGCAAGTAACACAACCATAGTCAACAGTTTTAACTCAAGAAGACTTTTCTCTTAAAAAGAGGAGAAAAAAGAAACTTGACCGAACTGGAAGGACGAACAAACAAAGACGATGAGGATTATGCAGAGAGACTGCTGTCCTTCAAGAAACTCTCCAGAGAGAATCCTTACACTGTCCTAAGGCCCTGACAGCTACTCAAATCCAACTGCAGATTTGGCATGACAATAAGCCCCCTCAGGAGAGAGGCAGCAAGTACAGCTGTACTGACAGTGCTTTCCCTGCCTTAGGATGGAAAATCTGGATTTTTTTTCTCTTCTCTAGCCCACATCTGATGCTTTCTGCAAGGGTTGATAATTTAGTTCACCAGTGCTGTAATCCACATAAAATTACTAAATTAAGTAATGATAGAAAACTCTAGGTCTGATTACCTGCAGTTAGGCTCAGCTCAAGTAGAAGAGCTGTCTTGCTCCTGAAAGTTACTGTGGTAGAGGATTGTATTACATATTCTACCTGGTACCATCAAGTTTGCCCTGATGGGTATGTAGTGATACTGACATAACTATTTTCTTATCACACTGAGAATTGAAATAAATTCATTCCATTATAATATAATCAGTCAAAATCTGTTCTTGTTCCTCTTTCCTCAAAGGATTTTTCTTTATGATTCGAAGTATCCAATCATACTTCTGCAGGTAAGCGCAGAATCTTTCTCCTTTTTTAGTCGTAGCTGCTCACAGAGATGCAGGGATAGTAGAGACTATTTAGCAGGTTATGAAAGAAAGCATGCAAGCTTTCTACTACAAATGATGTTTCATATAAATTCAACATGATAATCCTTGTCATGAACCCTACTTCGGGAAAGCATTTCAGCAAGAATATACCCAAAAGAGAACAAATAAGCCCACATAAATTCAAGATTGCACTCATGTACCTGCTTATTTTATAGCCACATTCACTTCCATGTTTTTCCCCAGTGTCTTTAAAAAGTTTTTCTGAAGTAGAATGGATTTTAGCACAGTGCCTGAAGTGTTTAGCCTTGTTGAAAGCAAGGCTTGCCCACTGAAATACCTCACATTAACTAAGTCTACAAGAGGAGCCTGTGTCTGCAACCTTTCCCTGAATAATTCTAAATGTCCAGTCCAGGATTCCTAGGCACCCATTAATCTGTTTCTTATTGCATACTCTGCAGTGAAAAACACAAATAGGTTACTAATTCCATAATGAAAGAAGCTTTCATTGATTTTGAAGCACATCTTCACAGGCATTAAGGACGTGCTCCCTCCCCACGCCCCCATCCCCAAAGCACAGAAGACTATCTGTTGCTTTCCCAGTGGCCTTCTTCTTCATGGAGGTGGCTATGAGAAGAAGCCACTGGAAACCTGAGGCATGAAGGGATGTGCTGACCCTGAGGCAATTGGAGCTCAATCTCTCTAATCAGCCTGAGGTCCCTGGGTGGTGGGAAAGAGCAGAGTAGCAGAGATTAGCTCTTCCCATGTGATGGTAGCACTTTTGACACAGACTAGTACAGAAATATGCCTTCTTTTCTAAGTCAAAGATACAGCAAAGGCAAATTCTCCCAGAAAACACAAAGGGTGGCTCACAGGTTGCCAAGTATCTCCTTGATATCTATGATAAGAAAGGATTACAAGAAAGGGTTCCCAAAAGGACTGGCAGGTACGAAGATAAGTGAAGAACAAGAATACTTATCAAAGACAGCTTCCTTTCTAGTGCACTGAAGCCTGAATTTATTCACTAGTTTACTTGGATGTTTGTATTCCATGAGAGACTTCCAAGGTCTTGGACTTTTTACCTTTTTTTTTTTTTTTTACTTTTTTCTTTTATTTATTGTACCATTAAAAATTAGTTTTGAAATATAACTGGTAGGAAAGGAGACAGTCTTGTTCTCTTGCTGTTAAAACTTTTTCTTTAACTTGAAATGCACCAATCCCCTTGGAAAACAGTAAGAGAAACTGTTAGATAGAGCTACTGGGTCTCTTATGCAGGTTCTGTTAGAGGATCCAATCTCCTGTCCTGTTCATTGAGACTATGGAGAAAAACCCTCTCCTGGTAGGTATACAGGGAAATTTTCACTCTCCTATCCACCAGCACAGCCATGGGACCCATTATTTCTGAAAAAACACAGAGGTACCACTTCCCTGCTTAGAATTTCTCTCTCCAGAGGAGAGCAGTGTAGAGGGACATTATTAGGTGTTTGGACTCTAATCAGAGTCCTCTCATTGCAAACTGTCAAAGCACTTAGAATGCCTATCAAAGAGCGAGCTTTCTGTAGCAAGGGAGTCTTTTCTCATTTCCCTCCCTAATTTCCTGCCTGGAGGTATGAAATCATCACTCTTTGTAGTGCTGCTTGAAAATGAGTGTGTATGAAGTGGCACTCAGGGAAAACATACTGGTGACAGTAAAAAGACAAACAAGAATGGCCTAGAAAACATGATTAGTGGGGCAAAGCAGAAAGATTTCAGGTTGCCTAGCCTGAAAGAATTTTTTTTCCTGCTGTTAACTGTAATCCTGGCGGGACTGACTCCAGTAGGCTTCAAAGGATTGCGTGATGCATCAGGAGGTGTTACACCAGCAGGCACCAGCTCAGTGTGTCCTCAGTGAACCCCTGCCTGGACCTCTGCAAACTGCTGCACGCAGCAACTGTGAGTGCAGAGGAGCCAGTCCTTATGCCCAGAGCCAGTCCTGTGAGACTGCTCTCCCTCCCCTGCCCTCAATCCTGCGACTTCTTCCACCATCTGCATTAAAAGATGTGCAGTAGTTCACGTTGAGCTCACCAAAAAAGCTCTGTGGCAAAGCTTCCCAGGTCACTGCAAAGGGAATGGAGCGCTGTCCCTTGTATCTGCTATCAACTTGGTTTTGTAAAAATGAACAGAAGTATAATTATTGCAATAGAAAGGACTACCTTCCTTCTATGAATGGCACTGTTTGTTCTCACACCTTATTTTCACCTGCTAACCTGATTTTATTCAGATGTTATTTCTACAGTGAAGTTTTGTTTTAATATGCTGATACAGTAACTGCCATTTAATCAGTACCTGTTCTCAAGAAACATCAGAGAGGACTATACAACAAACATGTCACTGTGCCAGGCAGTTTTTAAACGTCTATAAAAAGGTTGAAGCTTTTTTCACTTTAAAAGAAATACATTAAAAAAAGCATAAGGTTATTTTTCTAGCCTCTAAAGGAAGTCTAGTAACAACTATGTGGAAAAATAAAATGTGTTCTTGTTGAGAATAAATGGCACATTTCCTCCAGCAGTTAATTTCTACAATCTGGTTATAAATCTGTCAAAAATCAGATCCCAGGCAATCGCTGTGTTAATGGAATCACTTGCATACTCATGTATTCATCCAGATTCAGACCTGCAGAAGGGATGGATCCGCAGGAAGAAGAAAATTTTGATTCAACAGCCTGATCAGAGTATGTCATTTTGCAAGAGACAGTCTCAGAGTGAAGGAGAACACGCAGTCCACATGAACTTATGTGCTTTCTACAGAAAGCAAAGATTTTTGTTCAGCTAAGGGAGGAGATATGGCAACAGTGCATGTAGCCACATGACCAAAAAAAGAACCCTGTTTACACATGGTAGCTGCCTTTCCAAAACGAACCAATTTCCTAAGGCAGTGCTATCCTTAGTCCTTGCTCTTCAGCCTTAAAAGCGACTCTTTGCTGGTATGGAGCTCCTCTTGTACAAGGAAAGGTTGAGAGAACTGGGTTCAACCTGGAAAAGGGAAGGCTTCAGGATGACCTAATAGTGTCCTGCCAGTACCTGAAGGGAACCTACAAGAAAGCTAGGGAGGCACTAGGAGGACAAGAGGGAACAGATTTAAACTAAAAGAGAGCGGGTTTAGATTATGTGTTAGGAGGAAGTTCTTTGCTGTGAGGGTGGGAGGCACCAGAACAGGTTGCCCAGAGAGGCTGTGGATGCCCCATCCCTGTAGGTATTCAAGGCCAGATTGGATGGAGCTCTGAGCAAGCTGGTCCAGCCAAAGGTGTCCCTGCCAATGACAGGGGGGTTGTACCAAGTTGATATTTATGGTCCCTTCCAACCCAAACCATTTTATGATTCTATGGTTCAGTGATTTATTATTTCTGTTACTGTAAACAGAGTTAGGATGCTGTTGTGTAGCAAGACAGAGGAGAACAAGAGTAAGAAATGTGAAGAGTTCACAGGCCCTGTAAAGGGCAAGAGAAACAGAGGTATGAAGAGATTGGGGCACAAAAAACCATCATGAAACTCTTGATGGTGGCAGCCAATATTTTTTGTAGCTTCTTCTGCAAGACAGAATATCTCAAGTAAAATTAAGAGGCATGGCGTGCAGGGAGCCCCCAAGCAGTGGACAACATTTGAAGTGGGTGTGTGAACAATGGATTTACTGAAAGCAGCACACAGTTGCTGCCTGGGGATGGGAACTTATAGGGTGAGCGGGAGGGAAGAGGGGATAAGCTGTAAGGGTGCTGGTCTGCAATGAGATGAGAAACAACTAGAGGGATGTAGAAGGAAAGCACCGGTGACACTGGAAAAGCCTGATGGTTAGGAACAGGAGAAATTCCTGAAAGTCTCCAGGACAGGACAGAAATTTTGCACAAACCAGTTAAAGGGGAAGCTAACAAGTGTTCAGGTCCAACATCTTAGAAAAATGCTTGATAGAGGCGTCAGTGGAGCTCTCCTGAGGATATGGAAAATGTAGGCTTAGCACTTATTTATTTAAAAATATTGTCTTCTACTATGAGCTAAAACAAGAAGATCAATAGTCTGAGTGTTTAAAAACCTTGAGTCAAATCTTCAAAAACCTGAGTTTAGTTTAGAACAGCAGAATATAAAAAAAAATCATTCACTTACTGTTTTTATTGTTTTGTTGATAAGCCTTTGAGCTTATCTTGTATTGTTAGACTTTCCCTTTTTCCTTTCAAGTGAAAACTAAAATGCGGTTTGAAGAAAGAACCCAAATGTTGCAGGGATTCTGTCTGCCTCGTGTGCTAGTAACACTGCAACAGCACTTTACCATAGTCTGAAAAATAATCAATCCACTTGAGAGGCAAAGTGCCTCTAAATATTGCTTACAAAGGATCCTTGGCTGCTGTACCAAAATACCTTTGCAGACTGAACTGCAAGGAGCAAATTACCTGCCTGTGATGAAGGCTTTAGTAATGATCCATTTTTTTGACCCTCAAAAACATTGAGAGAAGGTTCAGCCTTTTCACAGGACAAAAGCAGTAACTGGTCATTTCTTCCAGGGTTGAGAAGTGTGTGGGGGAAAGGATTTGGATGCCAACCTGGTGTGTGTGGCAGCCCTGTGGCTGTGCCCAGACAGCACCACAACTCTGTGCTGCCAGAGACAAAGCTGTTGGTGTGAGGCTGCACCTCAGAGCTCTGGGGGCTGCTTGCAGAGAGTGATGCCTCTTCTCTCTCTGCTCGCAGCCCTCTCCTGTAGCCTTCCTTACCAACTTGCACCTCCAGAAACTCAGCAAGCTTCCTGGCACAAAGACCCCACTAAGGACGGACATCAATTCTAGCCTAAACTGCTCCTGCCTTTCACAGGATGCATTTCCTCACTGGAAAACACTTCGAGGTCAGTGAAGGCAAGTCAAAGTTTGATTATTTCAGGGCAAAACAGAATGATTTTTCTTTCTTCAGGGTATTCTCTTACAGCCAAGCAAAGCTGACTTCATGTCTTTTTCAACTTTCCTGTTGTATCAGAGGCCCATGTCAGCTGTCTGCCTTACTTAACCTTGGTCAGCAGGACACAGATAGTGCTGTGGCAGACACTGTTGTCTTCCTCCCTTTACTCAACATTGCTTCATTCCATCGAAGCCATGCATTTTGTTACCAGCAGCAGCCATATCATGGAAGCAATGGAAGTCTTTTGTTGGTAACATGCCAGTGGTGAGCTAAGTTACAGGGCTTGTGCAATCTTTTACTCTCACAGTGCTGTAGATATGACCTCTGTATGCCATTAATTTCCATGGCCTTTATGAAACCCACTGAGTAGGATGAAATTGCATTTTACTGTGCAAGGAGTCTGCTTTGAGACAAAAGGGCAAACAGGCCAGGAGAATTTATCTGCCAGAGTCTCTTATGACCTGAATGAAATGAGAAACTGATGCCACTGTGAGAGACACACAGAGAGAGAGAGAGAGGGAGTCCTCCTCTCTGTCATTTTTGCATGATTTCTCTGCTTTTATTTACATGCACTAATGAAGAGTGGTCCTTAGAGCAGTTTTCTTTAATGATTCTAAAGTTTAAGAGCAACTACTCAGATTAAATAGTTTGAGACAGTGCTGGCATGAAAATGCCTGAATTTGAGCATCTAGTTGAAAATTTTCCTTTTTAGCTGGGGATGACAACAAAAAATAGGTTAAAACATTCACATGTGGGGAAAGATAAATCTAAATCAGTGGATGATAGCTCTGATTAAAGAACTGATTAACAGAAAAATGAATTCACACATAATGAAATTAAACTAAGAATAACATGAAATAAGTTTGCTTAACTTTTTTTTTTTCTTCTGTTTTTGACCTGTTAGTTTTGTGTGGTCTTGCAGAAATTTGCCATGGAATATGATCTTCCCTTCATTACTTATGCTGATAAGAAGAAATGTGGGTATCAAAGAGATATCCATTAAGAGATGACACTAGAAAAAAAATAAATTAAAAAGAACTTTCCTATATTTTACAAAGCTAGGAACAAGTTCAAGAAGCCTGATGAGCATATTAAACAATTTTGTGCTTCCAAAAGCACGAGGAACATTTTTCAGTTCCTAAGTTTTATTTCCTAACCAGTAATCGAAGCAAAAGAAAAACATCAAGAAATCTGTGGACAACATTCAAGAAAAAGGAGGCATCAGGGAGGATGTTTAATATTTCTAGAGGCATTTGAAAGCCAAAAAATTGGGAAAAATAGAGGGATCTACGTTTATTTTTATACTTCCTTGAAAAAGAATGGGAAGGCTGTTTTCTCCGCAAGGAAACAATTAGTTTTGTTTATGTATTTGCTCGAAATTACAATGAAGTACATTGCATGAGAACTGGTAAAAAAAAACCCCAAAACTTTGAACTGAGTAATTATACAAAACTTTTAGGCATACTGTCAACACATGCAGCTTTTGACTAGTGCATATCCTGTGAATGTCTACTGGATGGGTGCAGTATATGCTGTTTGTGACATGGACACCATTAACATGTTTTAACACCAAAAATCCTTGTTTTCTTTTTTTTTTTTCACTCATTTTAGTGCTCAGTAGTTGTGATACCCACAAAGTGGTTCTTCTAAAATAAAAGATACAAGCATTTTGCTACAGCATACTGCTGGTTTTGGCTGGACCAGCGTGAGAAACTGGGCTCATCCGCCCTGAAGCTGCCTTGAATGAGGGAGTCTGAAAATGGAAGTACCTAAAAAATCAGCAATCTTTACATAAAATCTGAGTTTAAATGCAACAGTAGGAACTCATACAGGAATTAGGAATCTTTGTCTTGTAATTGAGACCAGTGTTTGGCCCAAAGTCAATAGCAGACACATTTTACAAACGAGCGAGAACAGGATGCCATTCATTACCTCCCATCTTTCACACACATTCTGTGTGGTCTAGGGGAGTGCGTCCCATTGCAAAGAGGAATGGAAGAGTTTATCACTTTGAGATAAAATCGGAGAAAGCAAGTTTCAGGGATTTCATCTTTGACCTTATTCTTGTCTGAAATTTGCTAACCAGACTGTTTCCAGAAGCCGAAAAAGAATTATGGCTGCCTAAAATGATACTTCTGACTCCACACAGAGCTGCAGTTCAAGTCTGGCTCTCACTGTTGCAGCAGTGAACCTATAGAGCAGAGCATTTACCCTTTCTGTTTTCAGATCCTTGCACCCTCTACCCAGCAGTTTTTTCTAGGCTGTGTCAGACCAGCAGTCCAGTCTGTCTGTCTCCTTGTTCCTTGTCACATTTTTCCTTCTAGTCATCCCCACATCTCTCCTCTTCACCAGTTAAAGCCATTCCTGTTTATTCTCCCTGCCCTACCACATGCCCTTATGGCACTGGCCCTAAGGTGTAAGGGCAGAAGGGATGTCTGTGGGCTGCAGCAGCACCACACCTTGACAAGTGCTGCCCTGCCCTCCTGCAGGTCAGAGGTGTACAGCAGCTGGTGATGTGCTAGGATGGCAAAGGTGCAACTTCCCTGCAACCAGCTTGAACAGGGGCTGTCCTCTTTCCTTACCTGCAGGTTTGTCTGGCAGGCAGACAGGCAGGAGAAGCGAGTAATCAGGTCGAGAAAAAGAGGCTGGGCACTGGTTCTTGTGTGGGAGCAGGCTCGACACAGTAACCAGACCCATCAGTAATTGCATCCCCTGCATGTTCTGGTGTGCCTGGCTCCTCTCCTAGACTGACTGCTCTCTGGAGACAGGTCTGGTTATATCTTGATACAGAACATGCCCTTGGTATTAAATAAAGGGTCACAAAGAAAAGCCTCAGTTCAGCTACTTAGTCTGAAGAAAAAAAAAGGTATATTAGAGCTTATTGCTTTGGATTTGAAATTGGAGATTAAGCTTTTCTGTCGGTTTCTTTTTCCTAGCACTTACCTAGGCCTTTCTGGATTTTTACTAGAGAGTGACAGGCACATTGTGAGAGGAAATTAACAAGCAATAGAGGGCAAGAGAAGTGAGGAAATTACCTGAGCTAATTTCAGCAATGAGGTAAGGAAGCTGAAGAAAGAACCCTCCTTCCTTAATCTGTTAAATAATAGACTTAATTAAACTTCAGGCTTAAACTTAACGTGAAGCCTAGCACAGTGAGCCTGCTTAAAGCACTGCCTTGATGCAACATGCACATATACCATTCCCAAAACCTGTACAAAGAATATCTACTGGGAGACAATGGGCCTGGGTCTCAACCTCAGAGGCTCTCCAACGCCTTGAAAAGCCCTGTCTGGAGTCAGATTTGGGTGAGAAGATCCAGAGAAACTCATGTCACCTTATCCTGCTGTATTCAGTGCCAAGCTACACTCAGAAGAGCTGTGGGAGCATCCTCTGACTGTGTGGTAACTCAGCCCTGCTCGTCAAGAAAGGAAACTTTCCAGACATGCCAATCCTTCCTGCCCTTCCTGCGAAAACACATTCAGCTCAGTGTGTTCCAGCAATGCACCAGCTACCTGTGGAGCTGACTTTACTGTCTGATCAAATCACGAGCTGGTTCAGCCTGTGCTTTCACACATTGCAGCCCACACACTGCATCCCAGTAACACTCCTTCAGTCCCTCCTGGTTTATGATACAATACAATTCTTTGAGGAGATCACCTTTTGCAAAATTTTTTCTAACTGGCAATAGAAGTAACACTTAGAGCAAACGTGCATGGGTGCAGATCATTTTTGTCAGCCATGATCATTTTGCAGCGACCTCAGAAAAGGTGGGATTTCAAAGACTCAGATCAAGAAAATCAAGTGAAATTTAGTTGTTGGTGGTATATGTTCTGGCAGGGGTCTGTTGCAAGAGGGAGAGAGTCCAAGGTAAATTAAATACTTCAAGAGATTATCTGCTCATAGAATTATAAAAAATATACTTATGTAAAAAAAAAGAAGGAATAGGTAGAAAATATATCACTGACCATTTACAGGATATCCACAATCATGTTCTTTTACTTTCTAAGAAGCATGTTCAGCCACTAATCCAGCAGCCATTATGTAAAACAGACTTCAGTACTCTAAGTATTTCTGATCTTAAGGGTCAGCAAACCCTGAAGAGGAAAAGAGAAAAGTGCTTATGGATCCCAAGACTTACGGGTCTTTAGATCCTTTGAGTATGACTGCTATTTTTGTCCCTTGGAGTGCTTAAACTGAAATGTTTGGTTTCCTACCTACTAAATATAATGTTTGCAAAACTTCTCTTAAAATGAAAGATTGCACTTCCAGGTGGATGTTTAACCACGTGGAATCACATATCACATGCAATTCCCAATTCCCTGCTCATGCGTCTGCATCAATCCCCTCTTTCCTTAGAATCAGTACACTACCACAAAAAAAAAAAAAAAAAAAAGGTTTGGCAAGCTTTTTCAGAGTATATTCCAAAATTTCAGCTTTGCCCTTGACTCTGTCTGTACTTAAATATTTCTTCAATTAAATAATGATCTCATATAGTGCATTTTTTCATAGTGCTGAGTATGAACAGCTTTCACTGAAATCAAAGGCCCTGGCAGGTGTTTATTACTTCTGTTTAATTAATGTTCTACAGTTTTTTTCAGACATTCGTGCACAGCAGAGATCTCTCATGGTGGAAGGAGTAGGTGGCACTCTTCAGTGAAAGACCAATGACTTATGTATGATATGGGTGGCACTTTGCCAAAGGCTTGCAGGCCCTTGACATCAAGGACTGGTTTTGGATATCCAAGCTGATCGATGAATTTGGACAACTGAGCACTTGAATACCCAACAGGACTAACTGAGACTGCTCCCGTCAGTCCTTTAAGAAAATCAGGCTGCATTAAAAATTGCAGTGAGAAGCATCTTAACAGCCCTTCTACTTTCTCTTATTCTTCTTATTTCCGTGCAGTTTCAAGCTCATTGTGGTGACACTGAAGGTGCAGGGAAGTAAAGACACAAAGGACACTTTGCAGCATCAATACACCCAGACTCCCTAAAACATTGGAAAAAGGAGCCTTTTCTTAGGTTCCTGTGAGTATCCAAAGGCTTAGGCTGTGATTGCTATCAGGATTTCTTCTTCCAGCATGTTAACAAACCCACAAAACTCCTTCTTGTAACTGCATGCACCTATTTCAGATTACATGAAATCTGTCTTGATCTCCTCTACTGCCTAAAACTCTGGGCTGTGTGCTCTCTTTGAAGGTACTGGAGTCTTAAGGGAAGGAGGAAATTTTGCTGCCATACATGACACATGTGGTACTGCTAAAACCAGATGAAAAAGTGGCTGGGAAGAGAAAACCTCATTCCTCTGGGGAAGCAGCAGAAGCAGATGAAACTGTATCTTTCTTCCACCTGCCTTCTTATTTTGATATGCCTCTGTGGAGGAACCCTCAAAGTGCTGAACAAATATGGATGAGGATGTGGTGGAAGGGAAATTCAAACAGAGTGAAATCCACTCTTTGGCACACAGAGTACAGGCATTGATGGTCCTGGTCCCTCCTGCCAGGGAATCAGAACTTACAGAATAGCTCTGGAGCCTCCCCCTGCCACCTCCTCCTCCTCTTACTAACCTGTTCTTCCAGCCTTGCTAGACCTCTCAACCTGGCTGACCAAGACCACAGAAGAAGAAGATACACATGACAGGTACTCTCCCTGGCCATGGGTATCTTTCCATGATTTGCTAAGGCCTCTCATCAGAAGAAAGACGGAAAGGACTGCCAGTTTCTGTATGCATCATAGCAGACCTTTGCGCTGCCACAGAAACACCAATGTGTCTGCACCTGACGCTTCCTCAAGGATGGGTCAACAGGCAGAGCAGCAACAGATGTCTCAGGCAGACAGGGCCATATACAGGGAAGGACTAGTGGCATTCTGGTGTGCTCTCCATACACCTGCTACATCACGTTCTGGGAATGTCTCCACCAACCATAACGAGTGCTGAAACCAACTGGCTTCTTCAATAGCATGCTGGGAGTTCAGCCTTTCTGTCCTTTCACCTCTAAACCAGGACAGTAACTTTTCAGGCTGCCTATGAAGGGCTACCAAGAGAGAGAACAAATCATCTTATTTCAGGCGCTTCAGTCTGCCCCAAATAGGATATACAAAACACCTTAAAGAGAGAGAGAGAGGTGGTTAACACCAGCTGGGCAGGAGCCCAGTGCCCAGTGCCTCAGGCTTCTCTAAGCACCCCAGACCTACCAGGCAGAAATACAGGGAAAAATTAACAGATTCCAAAACCTTGTAGGCTCAAGTGTCCTTTGTTCCTGAAATCACAACATGCCCAGTTCAGCTGCAGGAAACCACCAGCTCATGAACTGCTGGACATCACTCTCCTGTTGCCGAGCAAGAGGAAGACCTCAGCATGGGCAGCATCACATCGACTAACAGGGAATCCAGTCACTGCCAGAGAATACAGGGTGCAAACAGCTGGTCTCTGATATCAGTCCCAAAACACTGAAGCAAAGTAGTTGTGCGAGGTCTTATTTTCCAGTTGTTTTGGTCTTCCAAGGCTCTGACTAGAAAAAAATCTAGGAAAGTTTAAAACCCTGGGGTGAAGGGTGGATGAAGAAAGAAAAGGTTTTGCTTGCCCTCGCGTGTGAACTCTGGTGCTGATGTGGTGTGTCACACGCTGGCACCAGGGTGGTTTGAGTGTCCTAGTTCTTCTGGCTGCTGGAGGCAGAAACTATCTCCTTCAGCATATGTAAGTGTCTGTGTAATCACTGTTTGGGGTTGGTGTTGGTGTTTGTTTGGTTTTTATTTGTTTCCCCCCCACTTCAAGAGTAGGGATGTATTATTAAAGGAAAAAAAATCCCTGAAAGGGACAATGAATTTCAAGGCAGACCATAAATCACAAATGTACACTGGGATTACTTTGGGGGCATTGTTGTACCTCAACAAAAACTAAAGTGTTACTGACTTCATTGTGAGATTTACTCTATCTTTTAGTATTGAGAAAAGTAAAAAAATGCAATTAATTTTGCTTGGCAGATATGGTTTGTAAGGGAAAAGATGTTTCAGCTTCTGCTTTTGCCTATGGTTCTGTCTCACTGTTTTTCACTGTCCTTACCCTGTTTACTTCAGAAAATTTGACCTGATTAGTGACAAGATTTTCTGTATCATGTTTAATTTGTCCTTCATAGTTTCTCTGCTTTGCTTTTTGGGATCATACATTCTCTGACTTAACAAAACATACAGGAAGCTTTCTCCACTGATACCATAAATTGTTTAAAAAACACAAGCAAGAAGAGCATGATATTGAAAGAAAAGAAATCCCTTGTTACAGCATCTAAAATGGGCTGTTTGATATGGGCTACAGATGGTCTCAGTCTGGTAGTGCAGGGAAACAGTGAGCATTTTTAATTCAAATCCACCTGTAAAGAATCAGGTTTCAAGTTTTAACATGCTGTGTGTTTTTCCTTTTTTTTTTGTCTTTTTTTTTTTTTTTTTTTTTCTAGGAGGCCAAAAGTCTAGCTACATCTGTTCCTATCCTGAATCCACACAGAACCTGTTGAGGGGAGCAAATCCACGCGTTTTTGTCAGTCTGGGGCCAGGACATAATCTTCAAGAGAGAACTGTGTTTCCTGCAGAGATCCATGAGAGTAGAAGGGAGTAACCAAAAGCAAACTCCTGGGCTGCTCTCTGGAAGCCGTGGGATGCAGCTCCCACAGCAAGTTACCAGCTCAGCCCGTGCATTAGCCACAGTCCCACTGCTTACTCCTAGCTGCCCATTTACTTGGGGTATGCACTTACAAGGTAGTGGGCTGGAAACAGAGAAAGGCAAGCCTGTGAGGCTCAAGAATCACCTGGCAGCAAAAGACGGACCCAGGAGAAAGGTGTGTGGGGAGGACTGGTGCTACATCTGCTGTTGTTTCTCACCTCTGTAACATCTCTCTCTTGTTCAGCGAGTTGTCCTACAAGTTTCAGAAGACCTTCTCCTCTCTGGTGGTATGACAAACATGGTACCAACTGGAGCTGGAAGGTCCTCCTGCCCATGTGCTTTGGGGCTGAAGGTGAAAGAGGTCTCCACTACTGTGGTGCATTCCTGTCTGCCTGGAAGCAGCTGGCAGACTGCCATTGGAAAGTTGCCATTGTTGCCTCGTGATGCTGTTGAGTGGCCTGAAGGACCCCAGAAAGCCTGGTTTCTGAGAGTCAGATAGATTAGGCAGAAACTTCATTCGTTCCTTAACTAAAGCATTTCCTTCTGCTGAGCACTCTCAGCTGCATTGTTTCCTTGACAGAGCCAGTGCAATCTCCCTCTTCACCTATCCATCACCTTGTCCTGTGTTCTTGTTTTCGTGCAGGGTTTGAAGTTGGCCAGATACTGCAACTTGTACCATTACCACACAAATAGTTCCAAGAAGAAAAGTCAGGTTCTCTGACAGCTTCCACAGAGCAGTTCCAGTGCTTTTCTGACAATCCCCTGCTCAGAAATCTAATCTGGCAAAACATTGTTCTGGTTTCAGCCTCCAATTTTATGTGGCAAAAAGCTCCACATTTTAATTACATGTAATATAAAAAAACCCCAAAACAACATTGACTTTGATCAGCTTTTTAGTCCATCAAGCAATAGGACTGAGCAAATTCTTGCTTTTTACCAGCAGACAAAAAGAGCAGGACCCCCTGTCTATCCTCTTAAGGTCATTTTTAAAATCACCCAGCCTCCCCATTATGTCCCCCAAATATTTCAGCTTCAATCTCTTCACACAGGAAAAACCCTGAGAGTTATTCCAAGCTCTCTGCTGTTCCTTTAAATCTTTCTTGATTCCCTTTCTACTCTGTTTTTTTATCTGTGAAATGAAGCAGGAGGCAGAACTCCAGAATACTGGAGTACATCACCACGTTGCATGAAGGCATCACAACATTTTCCCTATAGTTTTCCTATTCCAATTTGTATGTTTCCTAACATCTACTTGGGTTTTTGAGCACAGTAGTATGTGCAGGAGAGCTGCACATACAGAACTACAGCTGTGCTGAGGCAGCAGAATAAACTGTTTCCATTTCAGAAATATCTGTAACACAACCCAAAGTCAGCAGACAGATAAAAGATAAGAGATGATGTGATAGACTGAGGGTCAGTAGCAGAGACAGGGAAAACACTTGGTTATCCTGAGCAAAGACCAAGGCTGTGGCTGAGCAGCTTTCCCTCTGGTCCTGGCTTTCCCTCTGGGAAATGGATAATTGGGCTAATTACACCTATGTCCTTTGTCACCTCAAGCAATGTGACAAAGTGGGAAGGCAACCATCACAAAGGACTGTTAGGAACAGGCCTGTTTCCTAAAGTCTGTTTTCCTGCATCCAGGGGCCTACCTCTCCCACTGTCCCCTAAGAGGCTCTCTTCTTCCTCTTTTCCCCTTGTATCATGAATTATTTGCCAGGTCTGTTTAATATGAATCAGGAGAAATAATTCTGTTCCATGAGCTCTGCTCTAACAGATCTGCACAGATATGGTCACCCAAGAGACAACGAAACTTTAACTGACCTACTTGTAGCCAAAATTTAACTTTCAGCAAGGAAATAAGCAATGACTTCGATCCAAAGTTTTCAAGGAAGAAAAAAGGAGAAAACTAAAGATAAAAGTCAGCCAGTTGTCCCTGAAAGACATAATAGACTCCAAAGTGTATTTTTCAGGGTAGAGGGGAAGGAGGAAATGGGGAGCTCTTAATTCATGTTCCTCATTCCACTGGTCTCAGGGGTTCTTTGAGTCTTACAGCTGGTCTGATTTATAAATAAGTATATCTTTTGCTTTTTATTTCTTGCTTCTTTGTCATTTTCCTACTGGGACATCTGGTCCAAGAATGGCCACTAGACAGGAAACTATTGCAGATGCTTTAATGAACTTTCTTATTGAAGTGACAATTCCAATAACCAGACTCATGTTGTTGAGCCCATATGATGCTAAATGAAGAAGAGACCCTTTATTTCCTCCTTCACACATTTCCAAAACTGATTTTCTAACCTATTTCGAGCTCTATGCCTCATTTCAGAATACAAAAATGTCCAGTATTGATATCATCTTCTCTCTAGATTTAACAAGAAATTATTTTGCAGTTTGGAAGAAGAAAATTAGCTCAGTTTGAACATCCAGAGAATGCCAAATTTGCAGCAATAAAAAGTGACCTAATAAAATGAGGGCAGACTGTTCCAAAGACTTAAATCTGCCTGCTTCCACTACCAGGAGCTGATTTTCTCTGACTATGGCTACTCTTGCCCCAGCCTGTGGTGCTGCACAGGGTTGTTGTGGTTGAAAGGCAGGATCCAGCACCTGGCCTCATTGAACCTCATTCCATTGGCCTCGGCCCATCAATCCAGCCTCCCCATATCCATCTGCAGAGTCTTCTTACTCTGCATGGGAACCCTTCCCTTCCTCTCCACTAGGAGCAATTGATGACAAGTGTGTTGACAATACTGTTCTTTTATGGGGGCTGCAGCTCAGTGAGATTTTTCTGGAAGGTCCTGGGGCAAACCCAGTCTTGGCAAAATCCTTGCTGTGTTAGCAGAACTGACACACCTCCTGTCCTGCACAGCAGGTCCCATCGAGATTACTTTAAAAATCAAAAAGCTGCACTAAAAATAGAAAAGGGTTTTGATTGGCCCTAGCATCACAGTAGAACAGGAAGATGTGGCCTCTCAGACTCATGCTGATGTTCAGGCTTGAAGATGTGTGTGGTTAGGTCTCATTGAACTCAATAGATTGCATCAACATACGAGTGTAGGTATTATGTTTCCTGCTTTTGACCTGGGATAGGCTAAGCTCTGTTTTTTTCTCTCAGAATCTGAAGTGAGAAAACTTGTTCTGCTTTCCCAAAACTTCAGCTTTGTTTCTATTTTAATTCTGAATCCGTATTTCACTAAAGAAAATTGTTTTTGCCAGACAATGTCTGGCTGAGGGCCCAGTCACTCAGTGTCCCCTCTCTGACAGTGGCTAGCATCGGATGCTTCAGAGGAAGGTGCAAGATACTCTGTCAATGCTCAGTTACAGAAGAAACAGGCCCTAGGGAAAATTTCCTCCCAAGCCCTGTTAGCTAGAGCTTGGCTTATGTCCTGATGCCCAAGGATTTATATTCTTTCCAAAATCTCTTGTTTATTTTTAAGTATTAACTGTAATGAATATGGCTTACATTGCTTTTCATGTTATGCCTAATCCTATTTTGAACAGGTCTGCAGTCTTTGGCTTCAGCTGTATCCTTTGGCAGCAAGTTCAACAACCTAATTGTGTATTGTGTGAAAAACTATTTCCTTCTATTAGTTTTCACTTTTTTGTCTGAATTATTTTGTTATTTTACCCCTCCCTCCTCTTTTCCTGTTTTCCTCACAAATAGGTATCCAGCCCAGAACTGGAGCAGAAGGAGAGACGTCTATTATTGATCTAAGTTGTTCCTATGATTCAAAGACAGGCAATAGATTGGAACACATCACCCAGCCAACTCCACACCTAGCCAACCCCGAGCAGTCTGCACTGTGCTGTGCCAGCACCCCAAAAGCAGAGTTTCTGTAAATAGCTTTTAGAGTCACAGATGTCCCTAGAATAACTTTTTTTTTTTTTACTTTATTGTAACAAGTTCTAATTTTTGGTAATGTAGTTCAGACATTAATTTATTTAGTTAGTTATGTCATATACTCACTGCTTTGTTACAGACCCGTGCTCTTTAGGGCCAAAATTGGCAAGGGTAAAATTTGCTATTAGTTGCCAGCTAGCATTCCTCCTCATTCACTAGACACAGTTCCCCTGAAAAGAGACAGATGGCAGAGGCAGCGACACACTTCCTTGGAGATTTTCCAGCAAGGAAAACTTCCTTAAATTAAAGGCTGAGTTTTCTGAGAAACCAAGTAGAAAAGTCTGCATAAGTAACTTAGGACTCATTCTTGCAATGTTCTTCACATCTCTTAAAATATGGTAAGTAAAAATTACTTTCCAACACTGCCTGTCACTGTGACGGTTCTCCGCCGGAGGTGCAAAACTGCTGGTTTACCAGTGGCTACAACTCACATGATTTCAGGCTGAATGGGCTCAGCTGGCCTGCATAAAGAATGCGTCTTTCACGGATGACTCTGCAGCAATACAAGATTGCTCCTCATGCTCTTCGTAGCATTAAATCCATCTTTTGATTTAAAAAAAAAACCCACGACTGCATTACACTTAAATCTCCTCTGATAATTAGATGTGTGCCACAGCCTGTGCTTCACAGGGGTTATCTACTATGTCTTCTAGAAAAAAAACCAACAGATTTCAGTCCTGCAGGCACATAAATCACTAGCCAAGCAAGCAGTTTAACTAATCAAAATCTGGGTCTTCAAACTGATGAAATTTAATGAATCGATTTTGGCGCCATTGTAGGCATACCAGGCCGCTCCGTCATTGTCACTTATGGAACTGGAGGAAGTGAAATTGCTCCGTTTTCAGTAACTACTTACTTAAAGGCAGAATAGAAGTGGCATGGCATTTTTATTCATGGACAGCCACCGGTCAGGGCATTCAAGGAAGCCAGCTGAAAGTGGGGGTGATTGCTGGGCTAGATATTCTATCTCACAAATGTGTTCTTGGGACGTCTGGGAGATCACTCAAGCCAAGGTACAGGCAAGGTACAGTGTTGACCTCAAGGTTACTGCAGTACCTCAAAGAACAGGATGTTCATCAAATGACTACAGAAACACCTCAATGAAGGGCTGCATGGAAACAGAAAACACACAGTAACTGTGAGCTTTCCACATTGAACTCGTCCTTTGCAGTTGCCCTGCGTACTTGGGCACTGCCTTGCGTCAAAGAACCATTGCCTTGCAGCCCTTTGTCTTAACTGGTCTCACAACGAATTGGTCTCACAATAAAGTCATTGCTCAAGATGTCTGGAGTCACGGTGCCATGACAATGGGTGCGACAGTGTGAACAGGTCCATGACCTCACTGGGTGAAAATTGGGTGAAACAGTGGCAGATATTTATCCACTAGTGGGTGTTGCAAAGCAGTAGAGATGAAAAACAACTCAAGCACAACTAACAGGAAAGGCAGTGAAGGGTCTTGCACAGGTCCTTACTCAAGGTTGAGGGCAGTCATGGCTGTAGAAAAGGAAGAACCTCTTCTGTACAACTCTGCCTTCTCCAGTGATGTGTGTGAGAAACAGAGGTCTCCTTATAAAGCATGTAGAACTACTTACATTTGGGATCCTGTACATCCACAATGCTTTCTTGCCACCTTAGTTTTTTATTTAGAAGAGAAACTGTGGTGGCTCTCATGAGCTGGTCAGGGACTGCAAAGAACATCCTGTAGAACCCACACGACCTTGACATGGCACCTAGCCATAGCTAGGGACCTGTGTGATGCTGCCTCCCTCTCTGCATTCCCAGCTGTTAAACTGTGCAGAAGGACAGCTCCAAACTCTCTGCACACATTCAGCCTCTCCTGCTCTTCCATTCACCCAAGTGCCTCCTGAACGGGGTCTGGGCGTGGAGTGGATGGGAGGTGGCAGTGAGAGAGGGCACTGTGCAACAGTGACAACAACATGAATGATGGAAGCAAAATCTGCAGAGGACGTGAAAGGTTATATGACTGCCACCAGATACAGATGAACAAACTGCTACCTGCCTGCTGCAGCTCCCTGATGAGTCATGCTGTACAGGTGTGACACCTTAGCAGGAGGGTGGGAACTTCACCCCCCTGCCTGTTCCTCTGGAATGCCTCTTCTGAACATTGGTTTAGTCTTGTCAGCTACTGGGTTCCAAAGGATAGTGAAGGACTGGAGCTGTGTTTGGCAAAGTACAGGACAAGTAGTTCCTGAATCCCTCCCATTCACAGCCAAACTTCATTCACTTCAGCTCTGAACACTCAAAGTTTTAGCTGTCATGCATATATAGTAACAGGATGGGTTTTCATCTACTGCTGCATCAGAAGATCCAAGACATCCCAAAATTTTCGCAGGAAAAATGCACCAAGGAAGACTGCTCTTGGGATTCATTTTATTGCCAACAGAAAGACCTACTTTTGGAAAATCTTGCAAGTATTTGTATTTTTCTGAGTGCTTGCAGAGCGTCGTGAGCACCCCGGGGACACAACTGGGTGCACAGTAACCTTGCCTGTACTGTACTTGGTGATCAGGAACCACAGGAACAATGTGGAGAGAAAAGCTACTGCCAGCTGATTTGGGCTGGAAGAAGTAACAAGATGAAGCAGTGTGGTAGGTGTGGCCAAGCTGCTTGGACTGAAAGTGAGCTGAGGCTTCACTCCAAAGTGGTAAGCCTTAGCAATTGCCATAGCAAATCTCCCTAGCAGGAATGAAGGCAGGCCCTTGCAAAGTGCCCCAGCTACACTCTCAGGTCCCCGTGCTGCCCAACATTTTTTGCATCTTGAGCAGAGAAAGAAAGAGGTTGACTGGCCTTTTGAATTAACAGATTAAATTCTGCTGTGTTATTAAAAGAGGTGGTGCTTTGATAGGGATTGATGCCTGTTTGTGCTTAAATGCTTACAAAGGCAAAAAAGAATGAATCGCCCTAATTCCAACACTGCCTGGACTACTAACAAACTAAGAAATCTGAAGCTGGAAGCAGTCACATTTTGCTAGTGACACAAAACAGGATACCAAAAAAGAAGGATTGTTAAGACAATTATAAGACTGTAAATCAACTTCTATTAATATGAAGCAAGATTGCTGCAATTTTTCAGTCTCCTGACTTAGAGAAGATCTATTTTCATGTAGCTACAAAACCCAAGCCAGAAATTTGGAAGAGTTTTTTGGTTTATCTCTTCCTTTAGGGCTACTATGCTTCACTCTTTACACAGACCAGTGCATTTGCTTTCAATTAAGACAGGACAAAAGCATAAATCTAGGTTTCTTGCTGGAGTTGTTTCTGTAAATCACTGTCCCTCTCTATCTCATCCAGTAGCCATCAGAGACATGCAAAATTGGTAATATTGAGTTTTTATGTTTAACAACCTTCCTCCTCTCTCCCATTTAGTTATCCTCAGCTTTCTAAAGCTGCAGGTACCTTACAAGAACTACATGTACATCAAAGATGGCTCAACTTCATTTAACTGCAATATGAGAGATTAATTCCAGACTTAAAAAAAAAAAGCTAATCACAGCCTTAGCTACAGAGAGACCACCAGTTCTTCTTAGTTTTGCTGTAGCAAAGCCTGCTTTTTACAGTAGCAGTGTCTACAGCTTACAGATTTCAAAGATGTTGTGCTGGGGAAAAGAATCAGTTGCATCAGTGTGGCATTAAAATATGATTTTGACAGAGCTGGCATTTCCGAGATTCTGCTTCTTTCAGTGCTTGCACACTTGCTCTGTACCATGGTAGGTTACATTGAAGGGCTTTGCTGTTCACGTTGTGTAATGCTGAAAAGCAAGTGAGGAGAGGAAAACGCAGAAAATGAGGGCTTTGAGGGGAAGAGCATTACAGGCTTTTTATTGGAAGGTAAAATGTAAAAGCATTACAATAAATCATAGATCTGTGGTTTGATGAGGTGTCTCTGACAGGACAGGGTACAAAGAAAATCACTGTCTCTACCCTGTGAGTTCTAAAGATAACAGTTATATAAGAAACTGCAATTAAAGTAAAAATTCAGTGTGGAAATCTGAGACCATCACCTACAATATTCTTCCTGGTACGCTGCAGGGTTACCAAAACCTAACCACCATCTTATACCATCTTTCTGAGCTCTCTCTTTCTTATGTACAGGAAGAGCAAAAAACCAGAATTATCAAAAACAACCACAAATTTAGCTATTCTGCACAGGATTTCCAAAGAGCAGTCCAGGGCCAAGGTCCAGTGCCATGGGAGGTTGTTTCATATCAGGAGATGCTGGAACATCTCAGCACCTTGGTGGATGGGGATGCTGCTCTCACCCATTGACTGCCAGCGGGACAATTCTTTCCCTGTTCCTGCCTGTGGAAAATCCATTCTTATCTGATGAGCATTCACAAAGTGTGTAAACCTACAAAACATCTTTTGAAATCTGTGATTCCCAGATCTGAGCAGCTCTGTGCTTCCAGACCAGCTGTTTGTTCCCAAAGACATTCCTTCTGCCAGAGCTGTCACCCCTGGCATGAGCCTGCTGCTAACTCCTGCTCGCACTGAGAGTCCTGTGGTGGGCAAACTGGAGACCCTTTGTAACTTCCCGCACTGCAAAGCCCCAGTACTCTCTTCTCCATCACTTTCATGATGACAGTCATGCCCCACAGCACCACAGCTAGTTCCTGGCCACACAGGGCTCCCTGCCTGTGCAGGGGGGCAGAGCTGCTCTGCAAAGGCACCCGTGCATTTGCAGGTTTAGAGGCTCTGTTTGGTCAATGGAGTTGAGTTTTCCAGCGCAGGAGTGGAACAGTTACCATCTCACAGCTCCACAGAGGTTGTGAGTAACAATAAAAGCCCTTTCCCACTGACAGCTCTACACAGGGAGCTCCCAGATCTAGTGCTGAAACTCCAGGCTGCTGGGGATCGACAGGGGAGGAAGATACAGGATACACAGGCAGCCTGTGATGGACACCAGAAGCTGGACAAGCCTTGCACAAAGCCCTAGGAGCTGCCTAAGAGCAGTTACAGAGATGCTAGCAAATGGTGCATTTTACTTTCCATGCACCCTTACGTGTCACACTGGTTTTGTCATTTTGAATGCAACAACCACAATGAATGAATCAAACACAACTCAGATAAGATGGAATGTAAATTCAAGCTGTTATGCACAGTCCAACAGGCTTATATGGCAGGTAAAAAGATTAGCAAAGAAAATTAGCCAGCTAATGACCAAAACCACACACATACACCCATGCACACACACAGAGAGGTGCATGCAGTCACACTCACTCTTGGAGGCAGAAGGCTAAACAACAGAATCATATACAATGCCGGAAATATTGTATGCTCATTAAAATACTGTCCAGACTGCTTCGTGATTACTATCCCAGGACTTTAAATGATGTCTGAGTTTGAGATGAGCCTTTCGGAAACAAAAACTGCTGATGAATAGAGGAGGGAAGTGGAGATGAAGCCAGTGAAAGGGAGTTAGACATATAGGAGAGACTTTTCTCCTAGAGCAGCCAGAATTAGTTTGACAAGTAGCCACTGTTTCTAAGGCAATGTTCATTCTTTCTGTCTGTTGGGGCATTATCTTAGATGATCAAGAAATTATGGAAATGAATGGGAGAAGCACAGCAGCAAAAGCTACTTAACATTACTCACAGCCACTCACAGCAAATCAAAGGGGAAAATAGAAACACGGGCTGTGCTGCATCCTCTCAATGCAATTGGAAGGATCACTGATCATGCCAGCTCTTATCCTTAACTGTTTGGGGTTTTTTTGCCGTTGTTAATTTTTAATTTGTTCTCCATTTGCAGTTTAAGACTGCATTAAGTGAATGAGCTAGTCTGTATCTTTCAGCTAAATGTAAAACAGATCATTCACAGAGTGAAAGGAAAAAATGCAAGGAGATGAATAACATTCAAAAAACTCATGCCTCGGGGCAATGTGGTCTTCAGTCACAATCCCAGAGAGTTATTCTTCCAGAAGATGAGTAACACCCTGCAAACTCTTCTCACATAGCATACAATGCTGACTCACTCTGGGAGGCAGATCATCTTTATTTTCTCTTAATGGTGAATCTGTCAGCTGTGCCAAAAGTGAAGTGAGAGCTTCTTCTCTCTTCTCAGGGATCCTGCAGCTAGCAGGTATACACTTTCTCTCTGAATTGTCCCCTTCTCCTCTCTCTCCCTACCTCTTTTTGAGTGAATAAGGTTACCATAGTGAGCATAATATCTGTAATTTCCTAGCAGGATCACAGTAAATCAAATCAATCTGCAGTTGACATCTCTGTCCTCCCATTAATTCTCTGTTGTCTCCCCTTTATGGCATTTGTCATCCACAATATGACAGAGATATTTTAGACTCCTTGGTCTCAACAGCAACAAATTAGCATTCCACATGGATGTAAACTGGGTGTTACTAGAAAAAAAATGGCTATGTGAAGAGGCTGATGGAAGCTGATGAGCCACAAAAGAGCTGGCAGGAATCCAGAGGGCTGGTAAATCCCTACCCAGGGCAGACCTTCAGGCCCACCACAAGCGGCCAAACCTGTAATGCAGAATGGGCTGGCAGTTTTGTACCTTGTGTAGATCCCACCTAATTCAGACAACTTTCAAAACAAATAGACAGAAAAACAGAAAACAATAAGCAGACATGAGTTAATGCTCAGGTCTGAGAATCATAGAATCACAGAATTAGCTGGGTTGGAAAGGGCCTCTGAGATCATCAAGTCCAACCCTTGATCCAACACTGCCCTGGTTACCAGACCATGGCACTGATGCCACATCCAGTCTCATCTTAAACACCTCCAGGGACAGAGAATCCACCACTTCCCTG
>NW_021940917.1:16391625-16399716 GCF_001715985.3 Manacus vitellinus
TCCAGGTCCCTCTGCAGAGCCCTCCTGCCTTCCAGCTGATTGACACTCCCCTGCAACCTAGTGTCATCTGCAAATTTGCTGATGGTGGTCTCAATCCCCTTGTCCAAATCATCGATAAAGATATTAAACAGGACTGGGCCCAACACTGATCCCTGGGGGACACCACCGGTGGCCAGATCCCAACTGGACGCAGCACCATTCACCACCACATGCAGAAGGAGCAGCATGTTTAGCAGCATGTTTAGCAGCAAGGCTAAGCAAAATGCAAGATGCTGACTGCTACCAGTGACCAACATACTCTGTCTCTCCCAAAGGTTAGCAAGGCTGATTTACCCTTCTGACAAATGCACCAATAATGTAAATGAAACATAATGCTGTGTATGTGTGCTCTATAGTAGTGTCCCTGCAGCCACATGACTCCATACCTACAGAGCCACCTGCATGTGTTGCTGTGTGAGCTCATCCATTAGGTACTCACAGGCTATTCTTTCACACTGTTACCTCATCTGCAAAAACTTTCCTAATCTGATTCTCAGAAGAACAGAACATTTCTTTTTGGCGAAATTTTTCAAGCGATGTTTGAAGAAGGGAAAATTTCCTTTTGAATGATCTGTCAAAGTTGCAAATGACTGACAACATGGACTTATCACAGCAAATGCCATAGAAACTTAGCTACAAGACTAAAATTTCAGTATTTAAAAGAAAGCAATTTATTTCTTATGCAAGATTTCTAGGCAGTTGTTTTCTGCTTCTGCTCAGGACTGGATGGCCTCCTTTACGCTTAACACAGTGTAAGAGAGTGGCAATGATGTCATTCATTGCTGCAGAGGAAATAAAAAGCTCTGAGCTTAGACCTTGGCAGGAAAAAACTGTTTTGCACTTAATTTCTAAACAAGTGTTTATTTTAAAACATTTGTTTTATTTGAATGCTAGTCAGGGTCTGACAGGAGGTTGGTAAACTTTCCCCAGGCACCCACTGTCCGGACAAATGAAAAGTCAAGGCAGAGCAGAGGGACTGAAAGCACCTGGGTGCTCTCAGCCCCATGATCAGGTTACAGCCAAACTGCTCTCTGATACCCTTACCTCCTCCCCAGCACTTGTGCCTGTGCATGTTAGAAGAGGTGAACTTCTCTGCAGCAGTGGCTCCTTGATTTTTGCACGATGTCCAGTTAGCCTTTTCTTAAATGACCCCAAACTCCTGTGCACTTGACTTCTCCTGATCAACCTCCTCCTTTGACCCACCAGCTCCATTGGTGGTGCTCCAAAATACTCACTTCTTTGGAAAATTTGGGCCAGAAACTCTAATCTGTAAAAAGGCGAGGCCTGTGACAGAGCTGAAGGTCACAGCTGTAGTATGTAAAAGGACAAGCCGGGGTAGTCTGTGTCTGGCCACGAGCTATCTGAGATCTGAAACTAAAACATCACCTCACGGGCGTGTGGCTGTGGCTGTGTTTCTTCACACCTAAAGTACTGACAGCACTAAACTTATGTAAAAAGTGATTATGTAAAAGATGCCTCTGGAGGCAATCTAGAAACCACAACATGCAGAAGTAATTTGCACACCTGTAGCACAGCTAAAGGTAAATAAAAGCAGCAGGAAACCCTGATTTCTTGTTTAGGGTTCTATTCTTTTCCTGGTAAATTACATAGTTAACAAAAGTCCATAATGTAATTAATCTTAAATCTAGACAGTGACGGAAGTGAAAGAAGGGCACATCTTACTGTGATCACAATTCAGCTTTATGTTCTAACACCATTAGGTTATGGGATGAAAGCTCCTTTGTCCACCAGTAAGGGAGTGCATAGAGATAAGGGCAGAGAGGGGGTCCCCTTCCCAGCTCATCACAGGAGCCATCTGCCACATATTGAGAGAGGAAACCTACCACTGTGATCTGCCTGGAAATGCTTTCTTGTGCGGCTTTCAGAGGGGCATCACTGCCTGTGGACACCTGGTTCCCCTCATGGGATGCAAGGAAAGTACATTCTGGCATTGTCCAAGTCTCGTGATGAGATATTTACTGGAAGCAAAGGCAGGGAAAGAGAGGGATCTGAGAGGTTTGAGGGTGAACGAGCATTGGGAAACTGATAGGAGGACAAGAGGGGGCTGTTCATGTGTAAACAGGATGCTGATCATTGCACTTCTGTGGCTGAGCCTTGCACCTGATCAGCGCAGTCTGTCCAATCTTCTCACTGAACTCCATTTCTAACTCTTTCAATGGGTGAGTGGTGTGGGTGTGTCTGCACGTCATGTGTGTACCTACACGTGTCTGTGTGCCCAGCTTTGCTTCTGCCTGGACGTGGGGCACGGATCTGCTGCAGCCTCACCTGCAGTGGGGCTGCCAGATTTTCCCACTTCCTAGCAAACAAAATATATTGCCTTCAGGACTTTGAGAGATGGTTAGCGTAGGGCAGAGCAGTACTAACTGCTTACAAGAAACATGCTGCTTTGTATCACGCTCAACAACAAAAAAAAAGATTCTGCTTTCAGTTCCACACGGCTCATACGTATCATAACTACTTCTCACTCTAGGCACAGATAAATGCAATGTGCATCTCCTTGGGTTGAGGTGATTAAGGCAAAAAGATAAGCAGGCTCATCCTTTTTGCTTCCTATAAAAGGTTTTCCATGCAAAAATGGAAACAATACCTGTTTGAAAAAGGGAAACTTTTAAACAATTTGGGCAATTAAAAGATCTTGTCATATAGAGAAATATTTTTAAAACTAAGTGGTTTGGTGGAAAACACACCAGCACCATTTTAGAAATAGAATGCAATAGACCAGTTTTTCTGGTCTATTGTAAGGCTGACTGTGCAGATGTTTTTAGTAATATCAGGTCTCTCAGTGCATACAAGATGCTATCCCTTTTTTTTTAACTATTTTTTGGCTGCAAAATGGTTTTTTTGGAATACATCAGGGACACAAAGCACATGTGTTTCAGACTGTGGTGTTATAACTCGGGGATACTGACTGCAACTTGAAGGCAATAAACTTTAAGTGAAATAAATAGTAACAAGAGTTTTCCTTTGGAGATGCTCAGCTGACATATAGACAGCCTGTGATCATGAGAGGTGATCACACCTGAAGTTAGGTTGCAGTGAAGAAAAGAACCTTTGCAACACAGGGGGTTAACAGTAACTTTTAGGGGACCAAATTCAAGGAAACATAGCATCAAACAGGTCACTCAGCACAGCATCTTGTTACAAAAAATCCGCGGTAATGCCCCAGGTGCCTATAACTCAAGTTACTTCTGGAAAATTCCTCACAGTCTGCCCTTAACTTGTCTTGCCTTCCCAGTGTTCCTCTAGAGCTCTGAGATATGGCTGTTTGTGTTGGTGGAAGATGAGGATGTCTTGGTGACGGGTTTTCCAACACACAACTGGACCTTCGCCCACAGCCTCCTTGGCTAGAGTGTGCAAAGGCTACTCACTACTGCTGTGGGATAGCCTCTGGAGAAACAGTAAAAGGGAGGACTGATGTGGGTGGCAAACCCACAGAAAGGAAACCCTGCTGCAGCACTGGAGCTGCATCCTTCACATTCCTGCTCTATGTTGCACTGCACACGGGTGCCTTGGCAAAACCCCCATGGGGCTGCTGAGGGTGTCCTGCATACTCAAGTGGGAGAGGACCTTGGGGATATCCTACACCTGAAGAAAGGGAGGTTCTGCCCATCTGGTTACTCTTCACTGGCAGACAAACCCAGACATCTGGCAGACCTCCACTAGCCACTTTCCTGACTAGGGAAAGGTTACTGTTCTCCTTTCCTCCCATTTTTAATGACTCATAGTCATTTGGCCTTTGCTAAATATGCGCCAGGTGTAGACAGGGTCTCTCCTTCAATAGCCTTTGTGGTATTTCAGATTCTTTTTGCTCCCTGACTGCCTATAAACAATCAGTGACTGCTGGAAAGGATCTCCTCCACTTCTGTTTTTTGTCTCACAAGATTTTCTACTCTGAAGTTGCCATGAACACAGACTACCATCACACTCAGCAGTGTGGATTATTCTCTCTGTGCCTTCTCCTGGAGATGGACGCCTACACTGTTTCACCAGGGTGTTCAGCAAAGAATAAAATGTTGAATCTGCTTTTCCTCTATACCAGTCTACTTTCTATTAAATTTGCCTTTGCCTAAACATGAGGTATCCACGTTCTTACAAAGAGCATTAGTAGCTGAAGTGTGTCTGTGGTTCCTCACTGTTCCTGGCTCTATACATTCCTTCTCTGTTCTTTATGGTTTGCCCTGTTGTTGAGATTATCTGTTGTATGAAAACAGAGAACTATACACAGTGATCCACAGGGGCCTTCAGACTGAGTCACAAAACAGCAGACATACTCTCTGGTCTGTTTTTTTTACATTGGATGGTGGCCTTTACTGAGATCTACATGTAGACCTTGGACACAGTTTTTCCCCTCATCTGAAGATATACACTTGTCTTTCAGGGCTATTTGTTAGTCTGTACGTCTCTGGAATAGCACTCAGTTTCTTCTCCCATTGAGAAGAAAGCTTTGATCCTTTCATTAGTATCTTAAAACAAAGGAGGATTTGGGGTTTCTTTTGTAACCTATTGATGGACGTGAAACCATTTTTGCTCATCCATTTTAAGCATGCTAAACATAGTGGCTACTTGAAATGCTTTTGCTGATGGTAGGAAATTTCTATGTACGACCACAGAAGATTAAGTTGTACTTTTTGCATTAATATGGTTAAGGAAGTGATAGAACCTTCTTTGTAACTCATACACACTAGTACACCTCAAGTTTTGAATGGCCTAAGGTTTCTATTGGGAGGCAATGTCTTTTGGTATACTGGTAGATTGAGCTGGAAGAAGATACGTGAGCTTTTGAGCCCATCAGTGTGTCTTCAGGCCTTTACAGCTTCAACAAACTCATTTATTCCCACAATGTCCTTATACTGCAGAAGCACTGCTTTCTGCTGGTGTCCTGGGGGGTCACAGAGGTCAGTGTGGCTCCCTACAAGTGTAGTGGATATGGCTTGATATATGCATGTCCTGTCTATATTACTGAGCATCTCTTAGTGAGATCAGCTGAGCTGACTAACATGACATGGACTTAGTTGTGGTCCCAACGTTATGGCTGCTGGGTTAGTAGCTACAGGTGTTGTCCTTGAACACAATAAATGTAAGTGCCTAAAGTTGCTTAACTTGTGGTGTCTCTTGCCTCTAAACATTGTCTGGACCACTTGCCATTTGTCTCGATTTATTCATGCTGCAAACAAATCAAGAATATTTCTGAAGGCCTTTCTGTTGCATCCCATATATCATTGCTCATTAGTCCAGCAATTCTGCTGCCAATGGTCAGCAAACTGGGAACACTCAGTCTGGGGTTTGTGAATTGCCAGCCTGTCTCATATGTACCTTGCTTCCCACAGCCTTCAGACAACTAGATGATACTATTTATTTAGAGGCATTTATTCAGTCAGCATTAGCCTGCTGCCTGCAATATGGATGCTAATGAATAGCTTCTAAGATGCCTTAGGTATCAAAGATCTCAGTTCAGTAATGCTAACAGCTCTGTTCCATTCTTCGAGCTCTTTGCATGTACTGCCAAGGATCACAGCAGTTGGTAGAAACAAGACACCCTGGGAAACCATGTCATATTTTCTCTTTCTGGCCTGTTTCTGTGTGCTGGAATGGGAGGTACTACAACCTCAGTGATTTCAGACACTGCCCTGGTGACTTTTGTGCACGTCTCACAGCCTAGAAACCCAACCCTGTGGCAGTCGGGGTAAGGAGCCTCATCCATGCAAACAGCTTTCCCAGCAAGTTCAGCATAACAAGTTCTAAAATCTAGCTGAGGCTCCCAGGGCTGGAGCCCATCTAGGGTCAGCAGTGCAACTGCATATCACTGGCACTCCTCTCTAGCTGACCTGGACAATGGGAATCTGCTGGGTCATCCCAGCTTTTCTGATACGGTTCCTCATTTTCCTGTGCCTGCTACAGCACTCCTCCATGTTCTACACAGCTTTTGTTGGCTTGGAAATACAGGCAGGTACAGTGCTCAGGAAAGTACTTAAATGCCCTTAGTCAGCATGTTTCAGCTGTGAAGTAACTGAAGCCATATTCTCTAGTTCTTGTAGCCTGACCTCTTCTCATTTCCTGATGCTTTTCCTGAACACTTCCATGCAAAAACAGCTCTCTGATCCCTCTGGGATCCCTGCAGAAAGCTTCATGTATTAGCCTGTGCAGCAAGGCAGTACTCATAAAGGAGGTGTCAGAGAAATTCCCTGAACAACAAACAAAGCGAGCAAGTAAGAACAAACCCAAACACAGCATGTGCACCTTCCCTTCAGCCTGGGCTGCCTCTTACCAATCCTGCAGTGCCTGCAGTTCCCTACTAATGTGATTTTTCCTGGGAAGCTGTTCAGAAAGCCCTGACTGAAAGGTCTGCCTAGGAGATGCAGCTTTGCCTGGCCGTGCTATCAAAAGCAGCTGCTCATACCAAGTACACTCTGTTTGTAACATTTCTCTTAGGAAGATGCTCATGACTGATGGCTGCTGACAATAAGAGAAGGGTTTTCCTTTTCCTTGCTTACATTGGCAGAAGAGGAAAGCTCACATACACCTCAAAAGTGAACTGCCTGTGTGGAGCTAAGCCACAGGACTGGAGACAGAAGAGGGCAGAACTCTGAGGGAGGCATTGCCTTTGGGCATGGGGAAGAAGTACAGCCAGGGACACTACAGGGGATAGGCAGCGTTGGCTGTGCTGAGAGTTACACAAGGCCTGGGAACAGGCTGGCTCTTGGCTTCAATTACTGAGCAGCAGAACTGCACTTCAGAGACCATTTATCACTGCAATAAATCTTGCTTCTCGCTGAGCACATGTAGAAGCTGAGACATCTGACAGTGATGAGGGCTCCTGTAGGCAGGAGTTTGGCAGCACAGGCAGGCAGCAGTTTGTACAGAGCTGCACACTACTGCCAGTAATGTGGCAGAAGCAATACTCTGTGACTAAAGCTGCTGTTTACAAGTACTTTCTTGGGGACTGGTGTGGGCAGTGAGAAGAAGGGGATTTAGATGAAGAAATCTCTTTTTAAGCAAAGAACTGAAAATGAAATTTAAAACAAATCTGCAGCCTCACAGCTTCTGTACAACGTGTCACGTGTCGTCCTCCTGCTGTTCTGCCCTGAATGCCCCTCCTGGCCTCTGCAGAAACTGCTGGCAGGGTGAGCCTTTCCTTTAGCGTGAGGAGCAGGTCCTGCCATGCTCCCATTTTTAATGCTGCATTTGCTGAAGAAGGTGTGAGATGTCAATGCCTTCTCATACCATATTCACACCCGGCTGCTGCACCCAGCAGTGAGTCAGCACCAGATGCTTGCAGGCTTGGGAGTCTCAGCTTCACCAACTGTAAACCCCTGCAGCTCCACTGGCTACAAGAGCTCCTCAGAGCAACACCAGCTGGAAACCTGCCCCTGTAAATCTCTGGGGACAAGGTGCCCAAGCAGCTCTGCCTCAAGCTGCTCCTGCACAAGGGTCTCATTCTTCCTAGTTCCTGAGTCCATTTCCACTCCTCCTGAAGCATAAAGCAATTAGGTGGAAGTGGGAGCCAGGGCCCTTTATTTAGACTGAGCATGTAGAGTTTGCTTCATCCCTAGTCTAAACAAAAGTCCAAATGAGTGTAAATGAGAGTCAGGAGCTTGTGTGCCTGTGTGTAGGGAAGTGGTAGGGCTGCAGCCTGCTTCTGTCTTTCTGGGAAGAAAATGGATATTTGTAAAGCCTGCACACATCTAGTTTGGAGACAGACTTAATATCCATTATGTACAAAATAGCAGGACCCTATTTTTAGCCACTAGGCAGTGACAAGGTATCTGTCAGTGCAGTGTTCAAAACTCCATCCCGTGCCTGTCATTTTCTTTTCCCCTCTCTTCATGTCATTACCATCCCTCCTCCAAACTTTCCCCTTCTTATGGAAACTGGGAGACACTTCATGGAGTTGGTAATGAGTTTTCACCTCCTTTCTCCATGACTTTTCACAACAAACAGATCAACAGACAATTCTGTGATCACATAACAGGAACAGGAAAGTCTCATGTCCCTTCCCTTCCCTTCCCTTCCCTTCCCTTCCCTTCCCTTCCC